>NC_047526.1:2392609-2692609 GCF_902827115.2 Pseudochaenichthys georgianus | reverse complement strand
TTTTCTCCAGCGGCTCCACTTGGGCCTCATTACACTTCGCTGCGTCACTCTTCGGGACGCCCTCCCCCTCCATTTCCTCCACGATCATCACTGTCTCCCACTTCCCAAAGCTGCTGGCAGGGAACATATCCGACCTCATGCTATCTCCAAAATACACGACCTGCAGAGGGAGAAGGGGACAGAGGACAGACTGTTTGCAGCTGCACAATAGTTTAAGTGCAGTGGTAAAGATGGATTCTCTTAGCAGTAGTCAGCTGGCATATGTCTTACGACCCCCCAGTGTAAACAAGACCAGACATGATGAGTCTGCAAAAGTCATCATGATTTCTTTGACCATCTCCTCTCCTTTGTCCTCCTCTCATGGAAAAGAAGAGAAAGCTGAGACGCATTCCAGAGCGGAGTGCAGGCGCACGCTGCTCAAAGCTTAAAATCCCATTTCAACGAGCGTTTCACTTTATTCCAAAAGGAGAGCCATGGAGTGAGGAGAGTGACACTGGAGATTAAAAGGACAAGACACAGAAGGATGCTGATGTTTTAGTAGAATGAGGCTACACAGTAAAAGGCCAGTTCATTATACGTTATTTAGTGATCAATGAATGAGCATGCTGGCATTATTACTACACTGAAAAAACTGGAACCTAGGCTTTAAATAAAAAATAATAGGTTTAACTTAATATTGTTGCTTTCAACTAACCTAATAGAGTTAGCAAATCTGTTGACATATTACATTTCATCAAAGTCAACGTTGAGTTTCTTCAGTGGGAACAAGCAGTAGCACACACAGTGCTATTAAAGGTCATTCTGTTAGTCAGCAGATGGTTGATGAGCGTAATGGTAATGGTTTTAAAAAAAAATTAAAAAAAAAAATTGGTAAAGAAAATGGTTATGGCGTCGGCATGACCGGCAGAAGTTACGCTTAGAAACCTATGAGGGTGCTGTAGGACACAGGTGTGTAATGTACATGTTGAGGATGGAAGGCTCTGCTCTGTGTGTGTGTGTGGAACGAGCCATTTTGTGTGCGTGCGCGAGCGCGCACCGGTACCGGAGATTCTTGTTGTTAGCATCTGGTGCTAGCTAGCTACGCTAACGGATATAAGGAGCTTTTTCAACAACAAGGTGGAGGAAGAACTCTCGCCCGTCAGACTGAGAGGCTCAGATAACCTCAGCTCAGTGAGGTAAAGGACTCTCAGTTTAGATTACCCACTGAGATTAGTTATCTCAGTGGGTCTCAAACAGTTTGGTCACGATTAATGTAAACAATTATTTCCAAGGCACACCTTTATAGGTATAAAAAAATAAGAGAATAAATGAAAAACAGGTATGAAATACTATATGGCAGTAAAACAAGAATACAGTTTGAAAGGGGAGTGATTTGTAAAATATCCATAAAGAAAAAGTCAATCTGATTACAGTTGTGTTTCATCTGGGTGTTGAGGGATGTATCCATAGATCTCTTCATGTTGCTCTCAAAGTGCACCAGATTGATGCTTTTAACTTCAATATTTAAAAAACATCTTCCCGGGGGAGCATCCCCCCGGACCCCCCTAGAGGAGGTTAGGTTCACCCCCCACTTAAAAAAAATAGCACCCCTGCTTACACCTATATGCCGTGAGCTGATTATCGAGCCTTGATTGTAACAGCCGCGGGTACACTGTGTATTTGCATGGTGAGTGTTGCAGTAGAACATTCCACTGTAGTGTTTTATTATCACTGTTCTGTGAAGTGATTTATATATTTTTTTGAAAGGAATGCTCACGTTCATATTGATGTATTTTAATAAATGTTAACTTGGCTCATTACGTGACTATTTGTGTTGGGGGGGCCCGACGGAAAAAGTTTGAGAACCACTGGCATAGAGGCATGGTAAAAGGCACACTGAGGGAAACACTAGATGTTACGTATTGCGCCGAGGCTTCGGAGCGTGTCGAGTAATCCCTGAAGCTTTTTGTGAAGCATGTATCAAGGCTTGTGTCATTTTGGGCCAGTGACGTCACCGATGACAAACGATACCTGTCGATACCACGTGACTGCTTCAGGAAGCCATTCAGATCGGTTGAACACAACGCTCATATTACCCATGGATGTATAATAAGAACCATATTACCCCTCCTGTACCCGGGGCCAGGCCCGGTGACACGATGGAATTAAGAGAGCTCAGACCCTCACTCATATAGAGGTCGGAACGTGTCATAAGTATAAATAGATACAAGCATAAATAAAAGTAGGAATAAACACATGAATAAATAGAGTGCAGTGTGGTCAGGTAGATTCAGTGTGTGTGCTGTGGCTCAGATGGAAAGCACTTGACTCATGACCGCAGGGTCCCTGGTTCGACGTCTTTTTTGTTGTTTATAAAAGCTACAGCTAAATGAGATAATGTAGTTAATAAATGTATTCTTTGATATGGTTTAGCCTTTCTCAGGCTACAACATGGTTAAGTTTATGAATATTATTAAGGAATACAAATCCCTCTTTGCAATGTTTACCAGCCTCCTTAGGATTTTCAATCACAATCATTAAACTGGAATAAATACATTATTGTTGACATGAAAATATGATTGAATGTTTGTTGTTTAGAGTTATTCTAAGGCTTTACTCAATGGGAACTCTGTATGAGATAGAGCACACTGTTGAGATGTCCAATCTGCCTGTTTTACACACTGTGACCAACAGGGTCGTACATAACAATGCTGTGCCAAAGTAACCTGCTTACCCTCTCGTTCAAGGTTGTGAAGTCCAAACAGAGCAACAGAAAACTGCAGCCTTAAAGTGGACCTATGATGCTATATTTGAAACATATATTGTAGGGCCATACCTATATAAAACGTCTGTGAAGTTTATTTTTCAAAATACCAAACAGATCATGCATTTTAGCCATGCCTCATTTCACTCTATTTGCTCTATTCCAGCCCTGTCTTTGCATGCGCTGCAGCTGACCACGCCCCCCTGCAAAGGAGGGGGGTGAGGCACGAGCGTCATGTTACCATGCTGTTACCATGCCACAACGCCACATTCCCCTGATTGGTGGAGAGTTGGCCATATAGGCGGAGCTCCTCGTTCCTGACGTCAGAGATATTTCAGCGTTTTGGCTGTTAATAAAAGCACTTAAGGATGCATTTTTTGTGACTCTGGCCATCTTATTTAATTCCTAGTTATTTCATCGACCCTTTTTGTAACAATCTGTAAGGCTGAAGGGAACGGAGTGACTCACATTACATGTCCCCATTTAGGCTTGTTACGTAAATAACACGTAAATACGTAATGATAATTTATGTTACATACTGTATTTGAACATTGCATGTTTTAAGGCACACGTCATTTTAAACCTGGCATGGCTAACGTGTGGAGAACCACAATGCATGCTCTTTATCATAACCCAGAATCTAGAAGGCAAATGTCCTCTATGTGGGACAAATAAAAGATTCCTGGTTGAGAGAAAGTGAAACTCTGCATCAAATAAACCCTTTCCTGTGATCAGACTGAATCTAACCTCTCTCCAGGAGTCAGAAGGCCATAAAGAGGATGTAAGGCATTCCAGGAGCTGCGTCTCCCCTCCCCCTCACAGATCTGTGTCCCAGGCCCCCCCTCATGTAAACACACCTACTAATCGCTGCGGGCCGGGCCTTCTGAGAGCTTCCCAGAAGTCGCTCAGCTGCTTGTACCCCAGAAAGCTGCAGGGATAAATATTTACAGAGGCTGAGGATTCCAGCACAGAGGCAACACATTATATAATAGGATCATTGTGTATGGACACACTCACATCAGCAGACTGGACTGTGAGTGATCTGACGCTCCTTCTCCAAACACGAACACACAATATGACACTGTTCATTGGCTGTAAATGCAGCCACAGCTTTCCTCCTGACCCAGGACCAGTGCCTCCAAAGAGCCACTCATTCTGCCCTGTGCAGCGTCTGCAGGTCAAACCCCCCCCCCCCCCCCCAATGCCAACATTGAAACTGAGAAATATAAATGTTTCCGTGGCTCAGGGTCTGATGGACGTAGCGGTGGGGACAAAGTTCACGGAGGCTTTTTGTCCAGAGTGTGTCTTACAGTCATTTCCTCCTGCTATCAGAAACAGCTCACTGTGCTGCAGCTCACTGCTGCTTTAGGGTGAGCGTCTCTTATCAGCTCATCACTCATGCGGCTTTCACACCAGCGCTTTTCAGTTTCTAGCTCCGAGCGGGAGCTTTTCTGATTCAGCTCCGGTTTCCCTTTTCAGCTCCCGCTCTGTGCACACCGCCCACTGGCGCCCCAGAGCTGCCCTTGCTGCGTCATGACGTCACCGTTTACATCGCTGATTTGCTCCCCAACGGAAGCTCACAACAACAACAACAGCGTCGGGTCGATGATCGTGTTGCTTTTAATCACACGAAGCCAGAATAAATTGAATAACGACTTCTCCAACCTTATACTTTGCTCCAGAGTGCCGTGGTTCATTGTTTATTAATGTGTTTCTGCAGCATTTACCGACCGCTGCAGTGCTGGCTGCTCTTCCACGGAGTTTATTCTCCCGTTAGCTCCCGGTTAGCTCGCACTGCAGCGGCCGCTCTAAAGTATTCACTGTCCGACTCACACAAGCAGCTGATGCATATCCCCAGCTCCCCTTAGCCTAAGTGAATGTGTGTCAGTCTGAATTGACGCTGTTTGGTATCACAACGCTGTTATGAAAGTTTCTCTGGTATCAAACGGGTGATGTTACCATAGCAACCGAAGCTAAACTGACTACTCTAATCCGATAGCTGCAATAATACAAAACAACACGTCTGCCTCTCTCCACAATGATCGATAACAGTGAACGGATGGTCAAAGTAAGGCACAAATAAACAGAATCACACGAAGCCTGGTTAGTGCTGCCTGACTTTATAAAGTGTGTTTATAAGCACTACTGCTTGTAGGCAGGCATAACAGTCGACCCATGTTCAGGGGAGGTGGGTTTAGTTTCCTGCACGCCTCGACGTAAGAGAGACGTAAGCGACGTCACCTCTTAGCTCCAAAGCTCTTGCCTCTGGACCGACAATTTTTTGGAGCTGGAAATGAAGCGGATTCCGGAGCTAAGAGCCGGCGCAGCTCCGGTGTGAACTGGAAAACCCGGCGCTTTTCAGGCTCTAGCTCCGAGCCGGAGTTGAAAAGGCGCTGGTGTGAAAGGGGCATCAGAGAGCAGTTCAGGCTGAAGCAGGTGAACAGAGCAGAGGGCTGCAGAGCCTTAATGAGCCCTCTGTGCTGCACACTGTGTGGGCCTGGAGCACAGGCGCACACAGCAGCTGTGCCCTGACCCTCTGTCCGTAGTACGGAGCTCCTAAAGGCACATTTAAAAAAGTTGTTGAGAAAAGTTGTTGAGAAAGTTAGCTGTGCGCCAAGGCGGAAGGAGCACACAGGAGGAGACAACCATTTCATTGCAGACTGTTATGTTTACGTGGGGAAATGACAGTGCATACATTATTTGAGATATATTTCGAACTCAGACTTAATTTTATGGACATTTCGGCCAGGGGTGTAGAGCTATTTGTTTAAACCAGTTTAGCCCTGAGCCTGTTTTTCAGGTCTCAGGCTCGAAAATGACATTCCCAGAACAAATGACCATATCTTCCCTTCTAAAAGGGTTAAATGAATAATCTTTGTTCTCAAAGTAATGATAAACCTGTGAGTTGGATGTAGAAAAGTCAGAATCAATATACATGTTTTTTATTTAAAAAAATAATTTTTTACTTGTCGTGAAAACTACCCTTGGATGATGGTAAGGTAGACTAAAAGCTTAAGGAATCCAAAGTACAACATATATGAAGTACCCTGTATCAAGATTGATGCAAAACAAGTGACATGTGACCTTTTTAGAGAGGTTTAGCAAAAAAAACTCCACCTCTGAGGTGATTTGGGTGGGAATGGGGGTTTTACCGTTTCTCTGGAACCCATTGGTCGATTTTGGTGATTGACATCTCTTTCTGGCCGTTAGAGCCAATAGAATAGGAGGGGAATCTCCCCACTCACACACATGGTAAAACAAAAAGGTGGGGGCTTCGCGGACACAGTTTTGCACCAGAGTGAAGCTGTCTCTAGGTCTGACTTCTAGAAACGGAAAAGCAGGTTTATTGTTTATGGATTATCAGAAATAATTTCAAAGTGACACATTGGATTAACCTATGGATTAACTTCAGCATCGTTTTTATCGTTTTAAAGCCATCGAAGACCACTTTTGACCAGACTATGACACAGGTGAGCCATGTTAGCATTTTTAGCTACCTAGCGCCACATGTTTTGATGTCTGTTCTTGTTATTATCTCAGCGAGTTTGTATAATTGAGTGATAATGAAGGGTACCCTTCGATTTTGTGTCACCTCACGATGTGAAACGATGTGTTTGATGTGCAGCAAAGATAAATAATAAGGTTTTGTGAGTGAATTTCGGTGCAGTCATCTGTTAGCATTTTTCGCTCGTTGCTAATTCAGAGGCTCAGCGTTAGCATTGTGTTTTTTTTTTGGAGAAAACAAATTAAAATGATCAGTTAGATGAGTTTCTTAGGGTGACCAGACGTCCCCATTTTACGGGGACAGTCCCCGGTTGTATTGACCTGTCCCCGGTTGAAACTGTCCCCGGAAATGTCCCCGTTTTTTAATATACGTTAAAAACACATAGGTGAAACAAAACGTTTCATGTCAGGAAACACTGGGTAAACAGACTGTGGTCAACCAGCCCCCACTTCGGAAAACACAGTCAAGCCAGCTCGCACGTTGTACTGCGGTGCGCAAATATCCTATGCATTACAGTAGAGGCCTGTAAAAACTGCCTTCAAAATAAAAGCGTTTACTCGGTCAATAACAAATATACCTAAAAAACACACCAAACATATTCATATATACTGGAGCTTAAATTAAGAAATATGTAATATATAATGTGATCAATAATAATTTAAAACAAACTACGTATAACTACTACATTATAACTGAGTGAATGTAAAATGTAAGTATGCAGTTATGAAGACATATCTGACATTTCCACTGGGTGACTAATTTCAATTGATGTTGACACCATCTCACAACACTCCTAAAATAATATTACTTTCTGAAGCACAATTTAAAATGTATGCTGTTTAAAATCTCAAATTAGATCTATTGTCCATCTATATTTTGATTATTATTTCATGGAAACCGTCCATAATCAAAGAGTCATTCGAAGTCAATCAAAGACTTATTTCTCTTCAGGGTGATAGCAGGAGACCCCATCTAGTCAATCAGAGAGAATCTGGACAATCTGATGTAGAGTTTCAAAATAAAAGACCTTTGAAGTCTCATATATGAGCTATCGTCCTTCTGTTTGTATCCAACAGTTAAAATGTTCGAATTACATTGAACCAGAATTGTCCCCCTTTTTTCTTTAACAGTGAAGAAAATTGGATATGTTGATGATATATTGACAGCAAAACTCAAAATGTCCCCGGTTTTAATTTTGAACATCTGGTCACCTTACGTTACATGGATATAAAACATTCATAGTTTATTAAATGAACATGCCCTCAGACACTGTTTCCTGCAAGATGTTGCAGGAGGGCCCCGGTACCGGGGTCTCTCGGACTTAACAGGTTGCACCGGATTGGCAAAACAGGAGAGTCTGTAAACCAGTCTGCTTTGATCTATGAATTAATGTCCGTGACTCTCAGAGTACCTGCTGCCCGCAGCTGTTTTAAAGGGCAACAAACACTCAGAACACACACACACACACACACACACACACACACACACACACACACACACACACACACACACACACACACACACACACACACACACACACACACACACACACACACACACACACACACACACACACACACACACACACACACACACACACACACACACACACACACACACACACACACACACACACACACACACACACACACACACACACACACAGAGTCAAAGTCAGGCTGATTGTTATCATGTGCTACTCTGATATTGGAAGAGTACATTCAGTATTTTCCCAACACTGATCCTCCCTGCCGTGTTCAGGCCTGACTCTCTGTGATGGCCCCCCATCAGCCCCCCCATCAGTGTCAGTGCTGTGCTGAGGGACTGTAATCTCCCTGAAGTCTCCTCTCACCTGCAGTCAGCAGTCAGGTGAAAGTGGAGGCAGCTCACCAGAGGCCTCGGGTCACCCCACTGTTAGAGCAGCTTTAAGTGCAGGTTGACACTGAATTCCTCAAGAGCTTTCTCCACGTGGCCGGGGAACAGAGGGGGCATTGAGCCGAGGGGGGGTGTGTGTGGGGGGGGTGCTGACGAGTGCTGCTGAAGGTGAACTTAGGTTCCCCTCTGCATGATCTGTACCATCCTTCCTTCTTATGTGAATAATACATTGAATTAAAGTCAACCTTTCAGTTTATTCAGTGTACGTTTCATTCCTCTGAAATCAGTCCCTGCCACTGGAACAGACATGGCACTGAATGTGTATTTTTCAGATAAAGCGTCGTTGTTAATGAATGAAGGTATGAAAGTACCTCTTCTACTTACGGAGTGAACATGGAACGTTCAGATGCATTGTTTCAACATTTCAGGAAATTACAAATTCATCAGAGTAACCATATCCTTTGCTCCTGCTCAGACTTGAACAAAATAAATTGCTTTTGGGAAGTTGGGAAATAATCTTTTCTATCATCTTCCTCTGACTACAAACAATCTTTTTTCCAGAGGGTTCTATGGGTGTGATGGTGACAGCTTCCTGCGTGTGAGTCTCTCTACGGCTCAGTACCCTCGATATTGAACAACATGGAGTCTTTTTAACAGCGCACATTGTGTGTGGATTCATCTTGCAGCCTCATTTCCCGTCATCTCTTTAACACTGCCATCTACAACAAGCATAATATGCCCCCGAAAAATAATCATCATAATCATTAATCATCATAAAGAAAGTGCTGCAATAAACGCTGGTTGCCTTGCCGTGACTCAGTTTTGTGTTTTTGAATATAGAATGAGCATTGTGCCTCTGACAGGAACTAGAACTACCTCATGTGTATCGCTCACTGAGGGCTGACCTTAGCTTAAAGTCAGACACGATGTCATTGCTGGGACCAGACGGTAGCTTAATGAAACATATTACACATCTGAACTCACATGAGATGGAACAGACACAATTTGGTATTTTTATATGTAATTATTCATGAGTGCTGTCAATTGATGAACAAATGTAATTGCTGTAATTGCAATAATTATCTGTAATTAATCATGATAAAGTTGAAAGACTATTTATTTGTATTTTGGGGGATATAAAACATGAATGTGTGGTGTTGTTTTAAAGAAAAGCATGACAAACTGTTAAGAGAAATCGGAGGGTTTTTTACTTTATTATAACCTGATCTCTGAAGTCCAACAACTTTCCGAACGTATCCACTGTCCCAGAGCAACACACTCTCACTCCCTAAGCGTCCAATAGCGACGTTTGGTCAGTGTCCGTGGCGTCCAATTGTGACGCTCCTAGGCTCCTTCAGCGTCATAAAGGGACGCAAATAGCTTTCAACTGATTGCAATGTATTCCCATCTGCGTCGGGATTTGACGCTCATGGAAGCATGGCATTCGTTTATGTCGGCTGCCCTTAAAGGCAATGAGAGCATCCATTCCCAGGAGTAAAGGATGGCAGAAGACACTACACTACCCAGAATCCCCAGCTATTGTTTGGACTACACCATGTGCTCTTGACAAACCCGTGATAGTCCTCAAGCTCTATGATTGGAGAGTGTGCTCCGAGGGTTAATCCGATTCTCGAACAGCACTTGAAATGGGATGGAACCACGGCAGACTGTCCAAAACTGGATTTGAACGGGTCCACCGCGTCCCCCCTCCCCCACCCCGTCCCCAGAACTACACATGCTGGCTATTCTGTTTCGCAACATGTTCTCTATGGCACGTCTCTACTGGGAGTTGTAGTTTTAAAAGACGTTTTCGTATTTCCCATAATAAGAAGTTGCCAGTATTAAACTGTGTACATCCCTGGAGGTTTAGGGGACAGGAAACACTCACATTTAAAACATATAATTAATAAATGGGTGAAAATTGCTTGTGCCCATTATGGGCAGCATTAATATATATACCCACACGCCAGCTAAGGTCAGAAGAGCTTTATTTAACAGCTGGTCTTATGTGTGTGACCCCTGTGATAACATTACATTACATTAATTGATAAGCCTGAAACATGCACTTGTCAAGGTTCAGAGGCACATTTTGCAAATATGGCAGTATAGCCATCGATCAGCTTAAGATAAGATATACTTTATTGATCCCAAGTTGGAACATTTGCGTTACATCAGCATGTGTAACAGTTAAATATGCAGTTGTGTTTATTTGAAAATCATTTAGTATAATCACATAAATTCTGTGTTTTATATTCAACAATTCTGTGTTCTTTATTTATTGATTGTTCAATACCTGACAAGGCCGGAGATGAAATATCTACATACATCTTATAAGAGTATAATACATTATGTATAATATCAGTTAAAATAAGTGCTTCAACATAGTTAACATTGCTGGAGGTATGCACACATATTGATAGATGTCTTGTAATGCACTATTGAGGAACCTGCAACCCAAGTTTTTCATTCAGTGCAGAACTACACCACAGTTGTGTAGGCCTATATGATATGTCAATCAACCTTAGAAAATCTTGAAATCTTGAAAGGGATGTGCAAAATAGTCATTACATACAGTCTTTAATTAACTATTAGTAGAGAATAACGAGTAATGAATATACTTTATAGGGATCGTATTAATATCTAATAATAAAAATATTGAAATTCAATAACATGCTTTAACCACCAGGTGTCCCTTTATATCAGCTGTGCACCTTTATGGTGTAAATACAGCCTATCTACCAATTGGATCAAATATAAAAGTGAGCCGAATTAGTGTTGATACTGCAAGGAGACGTATTGTGTGAAAAGAAATGTAAGATGTTGTTTAATGGCTGATATATTTATGATCCATGTCACGTTTTCAGTTCCTCATGTTTGTCTTCTCATCAGGGCTCTATAAATACAGAACTACGGCAGATATGTAATATGTAATGCAGCCGAACCGTGTATTACAATGCCGTTATGTGATGACTTTCAAAGAGAAAAGCAAGCACACTCGGAATAAGGTATTATTATTATTTTTTTTAAATGTTTTCGGTCTGTGTTAATGACGATGTGCTCAGAGATGTGAGACTGGAATTGCACAGGGGGGAAATAACGTAGGCTATCTTTAGATGCGGATTTTGTTAAACTAATATGTTTAGGCTGTGGACCAACACTATACATTGACGGGGAAGGGGGTAGCAATAAAGATAACACCATTAAACAGTTACACAACATAACAGAAATAATATCGATAGCAGCGTCCCTAGCAACCACCTTGGTAACAATGAAAACGTCGCAATTTCCTGAAGTAATCTTCGTAATAACTAGCAAACTAAAGATCATGTACATCCACTGCACACATAATCAGAAATAACAACTCATATTTCTCGCATCAAATGACATCAAAACGCATTTTAATGGCCAAACTAACTTTAAAATAGGCATTTTCTACCGAGAATAAAACGAAGTTCGGCCATGTTTTCTTTTTCTGCAGGGAGAAATTTGAAGATCACGTGACATAGACGCCAGCCATCGGAATGAATGGTGAAAAAAACCGGGTTTGTCAAACAGAGCACATGGTGTAGTCCTAAACGATAGCTGGGGATTCTGGGTAGTGTAGTGTCTTCTGCCATCCTTTACTCAGAAAACATATTTGTTTCTCCGAATCGAAGGGGAAAAATACAAAAGCATTGCACACAATTTAAACCAATCAATGCTGTGTAATTAACAAGGATAATCTGGTGTTTTTTAGTCGATGAGTAGTGCAGATATCACTGTAAAATCAATCGACAGTAAGAGGAGTACTTACTTCCGGGTGTACAATTCTCCATTATCCAATGGGAATGGATGCTCACATTGCCTTTAAGGGCAGCCGGCATAAACGAATGCCGTGCTTCCATGAGCGTCAAATCCTGACGCAGATGGGAATACATTGCAATCAGTTGAAAGCTATTTGCGTCCCTTTATGAAGCTGAAGGAGCCTAGGAGCATCACAACTGCACGCCACGGACACTGACCAAACGTCGCTATTGGACGCTTAGGGAGTGAGAGTGTGTTGCCCAGAGAGCCGCTGTGACTCCCCTCTGTATAGTGTGTGCTGCACAGAGCAGTCTCTCATCCTATCATACTGCAGCTCTGTCTGACCAGTGGAGACCCTGCTGTCTCTTGTAGGGATGGTTCTGTCTGATGTCCAGTGGTCTAAAGTTAGTTTCCCTGCTTCTTTGTCTTTTCCTTGCCATGCAATCTATGTATACATCCATGCTGGAACTACGGGAGGAAGGTGGGGTAACATTTTTTAATGTGATTCATGTGCGTATATTTTTTTTTGACGCTGTAAGGTTTCCAGATGAATCGCAAGTGTTAACATGTTGACAGCCCTACTTTTTTTAAAAATGCAATGTAAAAGTGGTCAGTGGTCACACACACACACACACACACACACACACACACACACACACACACACACACACACACACACACACACACACACACACACACACACACACACACACACACACACACACACACACACACACACACACACACACACACACACACACACACACACACACACACACACACACACACACACACACACACACACACACACACACACACACACACACACACACACACACACACACACACACACACACACACACACACACACACACACACACACACACACACACACACCATCAGACTGCTGCGGGTTCAGATGATGCAGGTGTGTTGTGTGTCATCTGTCCTCTGTAGCTACATATTTGCCTGAAATATCAGAGAGGCCAACTCAGTGGACATTTTTCAATGACAGCTAAAGACACATTAGCGACACCCACCTTTCAAGTGGTCTTTTAATCTTTATTATTCATATTATTTATTTCTATATTGTTTAACTGATTTATTTATTCTATAGGTTTTATAGGTTGTTATTTATTTATTTTGTTGTATTAGCGATATCCATTTTTAAACCTTTTTATTATTATTCTTATTATTTATTTCTTAAAGGGGACCTATCGTGCTAAATGCACTTTGTGATGTCTTTTATACATAAACATGTGTCCCCGGTGCGTCGGGGAACTCACGCAGCGTCAGAAAATAAAACCCTCTCTCTTTTCCTCCGTACCCACATCTTTTAAAAAACGGGGTACAACGAGCGGATACAGATTATATCCGATCTGACGTCAAATCGGCGGCGGACCCGCAGAAAGTTGCTATCAGAAACAATGCCTGACGTGTTTTGGATGTAATCTCGTCTTTGTTTACATTAGCAAGCCTCGCTAACACTCAGAGCTACTCTGAACTGGAGAGCACATGTTTAAAAAGCAGGAAATAAAAAAAAGAACTCACCTCGTGATAAACCTGCAAGAGAAAAAGCATTTGAGCTCCATACTGTTTCAGAAATAATCCTTGATGTGGTTTAGAACAGGATTTTTTTTTTCAAGCTAAGGACCCAAAATCTGCGTTTCTCTAACAGGGCTTCAAAAGAGGGGTTTGAGCAGTGGCTACAATGGGTGATCTGTTTGTATTTTGAAAAAAAAACTTCACAGACATGTTTTGTATAGGTATGGCCCTACAATATATGTTTGAAATATAGCATGATAGGTCCACTTTAAATTATAATTGTGATATTTATTATTGTTGTTTTATTTATATTTAGGTTTTAATATTTTGTTGTATTATGTTATATTATTATTATGTATTGTGTCTACCTTTATTTTACAGAGAGGGATCAATATGTATTATATTGTATCTTCTTTACATGATCATACCTTGACTGACTGTGTCCCTTATAGTGTATTATTATGTTGTTCTGCTGCATGTGTGAAGAAAGGTTTTAACGTTGGACCTGAAGTGAATTTCTTATTTTTTGTTTTCATTTGTGTGCCTTATTGTTAACGCACTTGAGCTGCACCTGGTGTAAGAATAGCGCTATACAAATAAAGCTTTATTACAATTATTGTTATTATTATTTGTCTGGAAGTAGGAATAACATGGTATATAATGTAAATGTAGCAAAGCTTTTAGAAATCTAAGTTATATATACCTGGTAAGAAAGAAATCTTTTTGTCCCTAAGAATGGGCTGCTTTGTAAGAAGTATGGGGGGAGTGGTTCCATCAGTGCACTCCCAGCATGCTGCCAGGCAGCGGGCCTGCCAGCAGTCCTGCCAAGGGCCACGTTCCCCCCCTCCATCACCCCTGTGTGAATCCTCCTCAACTGATATATCGTGAAGCCCTCATCTCTTTCAGCCTCTGCCAAAAACCAGAGTTGGAGTCAACCTCAAAGCGAGCCTGGGATGTTGTTCAGTCCGAGATCTGGCTGCTCTCCTGCTACAGACAGGAGGGGGGGGTCCAGCCTACCTTGGGCTCAGGTTTGCCCGTCATGGTCTTCAGCAGCTCGTGGAGGTGCGGCCAGTTTCCCTGGGAGTACCAGCCGGGTTTATCCAGCGACGGCAGCCCCTCGCTCTCCTCCACATCGTTCACTGGGAGAGAGAACCAGACACCACAGTTAGAGCCACAGCCAGCTGCTACACGACCACACAGCCTGGACTCCGCCTGCACCCCATCCCACCCCGCCACAGCACCCAGCCCCACCCCACCACAGCACCCAGCACCACAGCACCCAGCACCACAGCACCCAGCTTCCAGCAGAACAGCAGTGTGCATTTGAAGACTGTAAGCCAGGGAAGCAGTGGTTCTCCACCTGGGGTCACTCGGCACCTCTCTAGTGTTACATCTCTGGGATTGTGACGGTTAGCACACTAGAAAAGGTGTGTAAACATAGTGTCTTTGTTTCCTCACATCATTGCTTTACCATGTGAAGCCGTGTAGGGCCTGTCAGAAGGTGCCGGGTCAGTTCTTTCAGTGTGGTGTTACTGTTTGGGCATTTCCATAGCTGCTTTTATGTACAGTGGGACAACAGTGGCAACAAATAAATGGGCTTTGTTAATATAGCGTTTAATCCAGTCAGCATTCACACACATTCATACGGAGGCAGAGCTGCACCTTCCCAAGGCCACTTAGAATACAACTCATGTCTCAAATTACAAAGTGAAAAGACATTCAAACTAGACCAGAGTCTCCAGAGGTGTGGGCAGAAACACTGCAGACCACTGATCATCACCAGAGCTCCATGTGACATCCTGCACGAGCCCTGCGCATTGAAACAAATTGACCCAAGCAAAGCTATGATGTCATATCGGCCAAGAATTGAGGAATCGCAGATGCAGTATCTGGATGTACAGTAGGAGTCTTTTCCCAGGATGCATTGAGCCAGTGTATTACAGGAATAACACACCTATTCACCTGACCTAATGTGTTTGCACTGTGGGAGGAAACCCGCTCTAATCATGTATCAGCTGATTAACAAAATGATTGGAACATGTTTAATCATCTGTCCTCAAGTCACACACTTGATGTGTCATACACTGGTCACACAAAATAAACTTGATTAGCTAATCAATAAAAAAACTGTTAAGAGTGCAGAATAATAAGAGATGTTCAAACTGAAAAGGAGTAGCCAGTTTGAGAGGAGGCCAGAGGACGAACAATGCAGGTTTTCTTTCCAACGTGGCAGAACTCAGGAGAGAAAGGGAGAGGGAGAGGGAGAGGGAGAACATATTTCCCTGAGTGGGTCATTCTGTCTTCACACATAATGCATCCCCACTGTTATTGCTGGCAGGAAGACAGGCTGCCACTGCACTGCTTCTACCTGAGCGTCAGATCACAGGCAGGGAGGAGGGATGTGGACTCCTGAGGAATTGTGGGTAAATGATATGAATCTGACTAACACAATGAGCAGCTCTTTCTCAGAGATGACGGCTGGACTGATCCCCTGTACTTAGGAAGATATGAGATCTGATCTGTGTTTGGCGTGTGTGCATTGAGCAAATCAAAACACTGGATGTGTCAGAACTTTCTTCAATTAAACAAAGATAAAACTGAGCTAATGGTTCTTTGGCAGAGGTGGGGACTCCAGTCACATGACTTGACTCGAGTCACATGACTTGACTCCAGTCACATGACTTGACTCCAGTCACATGACTTGACTCGAGTCGCATATTTTTTGACTTGAGACTTGCTTGACTAACATTGATAAAAGACTTGACTTGACTTTGACTTGGTATTTATGACTTGAGACTTGACTTAAGCTTGAGACAGATGACTTGAAAGGAATTGACTGTTTAAAATTAAATATTGGCGTTTGTTTTTGTAGTGAGATATTACGTTTAGTTTTTTTGAAAAACCGTGATTATAGCGCCGTGCGCGCAAACCTGGCAACCCACTAGACGGCAGGAGTCTCAGTTAACATGGCAGCGGCAGCTTTACTCCACAAATAGTGAAGTTTGGATTCAAGGATTATTTTGTCGATGACGGTAATAAGAAGAGAACAGCGATATGTAGGGTCTGCAGCATGAAGATCAGTGACACGACCACCACAACATCCAACTTCATTCGTCACTACAACAAACCCCACAGAGAAAGGTAGGCTACGTGCATGGGTTGTGTTAGCTAGAAAGCTAACGCTAAGTTTAAGTTACGTTAGACTTAGTTTCAAATCGATTAAGCAAAGAGAAGACAAAACGGTAAATGAACACTCGAACCGCCAAGGGATTCATTTTGACTAACCCTGATACTGACGGGCTGTCGAGAGAGAGAGAGAGAGAGAGAGAGAGAGAGAGAGAGAGAGGAGAGAGACAGAGGAAGAAGAGAAGAGAGAGAAAGAGAAGAGCAGATAGAAAAGGAAGAGAGAGAGAGAAGAAAGAAAGAGAGAGAGAGAGAGAGAGAGAGAAAGAAAGAGAGAGAGAGAGAGAGAGAAGAAAGAGAGAGAGAGAGAGAGAAAGAGAGAGAGAGAGAGAGATTTGATTTTTGATTTTCAAATCAAATGACCAAACAGACACATTGACACACATTGTCAGTTCAGACAACTACTGAAAAAAAGATCGTCATTCTCCACAGAACACAAAGCATTTTTAAAGCACCACATGGCCTCAAATTCTCCCACATTTTTGGTTAAGCAAAAATAACCATAGTCCGCTTTCAGTCTTGCTTTAACCATCCGCTTGAAAATCACAACTGCATCGGTATCCAATGATTCCGCAACCTTATTCCTCCTGCTGAGGTAGATGGCCATTTCAGCCTGCCCCAACAAAACATTCAAAAGCTGACTTTTGCACTTTTGCTTCTGGCTGTACCGACAACCCAAAATGAACATTGTCTTAGAAAAAACCACATTAAACAAAAACAACATCTGAGTGAGTAACTGAAAAAGACAAAGGAGTCGACCACATTCCGTAAAGCAATGAAAAATGGTTTCCCTCTGTTCACAGAAAGGACAGGCGTCAGACACTGTAGGGTTGATGACTGAAACAAAAGCATTAACAGCTACCGCAGCGTGGAGGATCCTCCACTGGAGGTCCCCGCCCCTCTTAGTCAGCGGAGGCTTGTAGAGCGCTCTCCACTCAGGCCTCTGAGCCTCCGTCAGGCCCAGGTGGGCTCTCCACCGCGTGTCCACTCGCTCTTGGAGTCTGCTCTGATGTTTTGTTGGACATGGTGCTAAACTTAAAATCAGTAACATTGTCCAACTTTAACAAAAAACCCTCACAACTGAGATCAGGAAAACATCGCATCTCTGGAAAAAAGTCATTGTCATTTGGAGACTTCAGTCCGTTACAGTGAGCAGCGATCAGCGCCAGCTCTGATTGGCTGAGCTGCTGCTTCCAGCTCTGCAGCAGGAGGCTGACCACCCGGACTGACCTGAGGCTCAGACGTGAGGCCAGGCCTGCAGCGTTGTCCAGACGGGGCCCACACACCTCCACCACCTGGCCCAGCGTGAGGATCCTCTCCTCACAGAGTCTCTGTTGTAGAGACGGCCCTACTCCACACACAAACCGAGATCCACGGACCACCGGCTCTCTGAGGAGCCAGAACAGTGAGCCACAGCACTCTGGTCTTTCTCTTCTGAGTAGTCCCCACACCTTGAAGAGACCTCCATAGAACCCCGAGAGATTGTTCAGGCGTAATCCTTTCAGATCCATTAGGAACAGCGACTCAGCCAGACCCAGCCCACCACAGCGCTCCAATAAGGCCTGAGCTACGGGTCTCCAGACCAGGTCAGCAGGTCCAGTCAGGAACCTCTGGACGAACCGGAGCCTGAAGGCCGCCCCTCTGCTTGCCAGGTGAACCAGGCCATGTCCCCCCTCCTCCTTTGGCAGGAACAGGACGCTCTGAGGGACCCAGTGCATGCGGTCCCAGAAGAAGTCCACCATGAGAGCCTGCACCCTGGACAGCAGGTTTACGGGTGGGTCGGTGCACGCCAGCCGGTGAGCCAGCATGGAGGAAACAAGGTTATTTAAAATAAGGATACGCCCTTTAAAAGAAAGTTTGGGAAGGATCCACTTCCACTTCTTTAACCGGCCTTCCACTTTCTCTATAATCCCGTCCCAGTTTTTTAAACAAAACGAGGACGGGAATGAGAGGAGGAACACAGCAACTCCTTCTTTGACACCTTCCCTTTTTGAGTCACACTTCCTTTGCTCACTTGTTCATTTTTTCTTTTAACAGGTAACCTTAATAAATCCTCATCCATTACCACATCCTCCAGAACAGACTCAGCCACTCTGACCTGAGTGTCCTTATGTGTGATACTGTGTGTACCGGCTGCCTGTGTGCTTTCCACGTGTGAAACCGTTGGCTCTGCCCCTGACCGACTGACCTGCGGCTCCACCACCGGCGGCTCCACCACCGGCGTTTCCGCCGCGGGCGAATCAACCGACAGCGGCTCTGCCGCTGGCGCGGACCCCAGCACCGGCGGCCCGGCCGCGGACAAAAAAACCGGCAGCGGCTCTGCCGCGGGCGCGGACCCAGGGACCTGCAGTGGCTCTGCCGCGGGCGCGAACCCCATCACCGGCGGCCCGGCAGCGGGCAAAGGGACCTGCAGCGGCGGCCCGGCAATCTGTAGCGGCTCTGCCGCAGGCACCGTCGGGCCGGCTGCGAGCGCTGACACCCCGGGCGCGTCACCCGCCCTCTCCGGGCACACGCGGATCTGGTGTCCTGCCGCTCCACAACCATAGCATCTCAAACTGTCAGACGTAACATGGACAGTATTTTATACTTAAGAGTCAGATTTAATTCCCCTTCATCCTTTTTCAGGACCATAAGCACCTGTCTCCTAAAAGACACAACGTGCTTGAGGTGCGGGGATTTGCAGCCCAGGGGGATCAACTTAATGGGAGACACAAGCTGCCCGTGTCGAGCCAGCTCTCTCTCCAACAAATCGTTTCTCAGAAACGGGGGTACATTTGAGATGATTACCTTTTTAGCTGGAGTGACAAGGGGTAGCACGGGTAACAGCGTCCCTTTAATCGCTCCACCAGCTGGTTAGCTTTCTCCGTGCAGTCTAAAAAAATAACCACTGCACTGTTCATGCGGGAGGCAGATTTAACTCTGCCATATCCCACCACAGCCCCCACAGCCAGACCACACTCCTCCACCGACACACCGACAGGTGGAGAGAGCTTGATGGCGTGTTGGCGAGTCAGCTTCTCTAGCACAGCGCAGCTGCCACGGAACACCATACCTGGCGGCGTGACTGCAGCTGCAGCCGCTCGACAAACAATTAGACAAACAATTCACCAGTGCAACCAAACAACACCACCAAAAAACACCAAAGTCGGCGAAGTGATGCACAAAGACATAAACTATCACCCAGAGAAAAATGAATTGTAAACAATGGTTTGAAAAGTTGTAAAACTTTAAACGATCGCTCTCCGCTATACTCACCGGTCCACTCACAATCAGAGAGAGAGAGAGAGAGAGAGAGAGAGCTTACACCTTTTCCAAAGTCAAATTCAAGCACTTTTCAAGCATCTTACAGCTGTTGTAAATATATTGTAAACCTCACATTAAATCAGATGTTCTTTATGCTATAAACAACCAAATGTGTGTTTCGTGATAGCATTCTACACGAGGATGAACAATTAAAGAAAAGTAAGTTTAATATTTCAAAATGAGTGACCTGTATGCAGACTGGGCCTCCCATATAACCTGGCTGAGCCGATATAAAACAATCAGCCAAATAACTTTTCAATACATTATTGATTACTATTTTTGAGGTACTTTTAGGTTGGCAGTGAACATAAGTCAGAGGTACATGGTGTACTTTTCCTCCACTACATGTATTAATACCTTTAGTTACTTCACAGATGTGGATGAATGATGTGAAATATAACCAAGTGTTAAATCAGACTGTAGTTCCACCTGGAGTAAATCCACCAGCTACCCTGCAGTCTACAAAGTACTTCAGACTAGCTGCACCTTCCCCAGCTCTGAGAACACTTTCATGATCAATCATTATAAAACATATCATATATATTATTCTGAAATGGACCAATCTGCACAACGACTACTTTTACTGTCGCTACTTTCACTATATTTTGATGAGAATACTTTTCTACTTTCACTTGAGGAACATTTTGAATGCAGGACTTTTACTGTAACAGAGTATACTCTGGTACTTCTACTTTTACTCAAGTACAAGATCTGAGTACTTCTACTTTTACTCAAGTACAAGGTCTGAGTACTTATTCCACTTCTGGTAGTGTATTAGTCTGAATTGTAGCCACAAAATCACTTAGAGCTGCATAAAAATAGACTCACAATGGTAACAAGTGGATAATAATATTTACAAATGTGTCCAATGATTTTAGGTAACTCAAGACACCCGACTTGTACATCTTCAAAGGAAGACTATGTTCATTCTACAATTACATGGGATTAAAGCTAAATGTAGTTTTACTTGTATAATACTTCAATTTTATATAAAAGACAGTTTGTTTTCATCTGTTTTTAAAGTATTGGCTTTCAGAATATTAAACTTGTTTCGGCAAATTCAGATGATAAATACAACTTTGAAGCTTCGGCATGATTACAAGCAGAGAACGGACTAACGTAACGTCACAGCAAGCATAACAACAGCCGGTGTTTCTTGTGAGTGTTTCCCCAGTACACAAACGCAAAAATACACACACACACACAAACACACACACTCGCGAGCTTCCCCCAGACCAGTAATACAAACGAAAACGTGTCTTCGGGTCAATGTGACTGATTTCGATAGAGAAAGTCACATTTGGTTTAGGCACGAAACATACAGTAGAAATACATTGCTTTCAAAATCGCTCTGTGTCGAATCAATAGATTATATTTCGTGACTATAACACGAAATGCCGTGAGTGCTTCATCCTCTGAACACTAGTGATGGGAATTCCGGCTCTTCTTGGTGAGCCGGATCATTTGGCTCACCAAGAAGAGCCGGCTCTTTCGGCTCCCAAAGGGCTCTTCAGTTTACCACATATTATACCTTTTAATTAAATCAAATGTAGCCCTGTTTTGACTAATGAATTATATGTTTACCCATATATCACTTAAATTATTCAATACATCCTTTGTACTAAAGTATTCAAAAGTAAAAATTACATGTTTAATATAAATGATTTGCTGTGGCCAAATGTTTTCATTGAATTTACAGACCCTTAACTCTCTGATACCACCCAATGCATGCATTGACTTGCTTGTAGAACCACGCTACACAAAACAGATAGCAACACCTATAAAAACTATTTAAGAGAAAAGGGGCTACTGTATCGACCTATATAAAGTATATAAATATAGTTTTTTTTATATAAAAAAATATAGAAGACTATATAGACCAAAAATATCCGGCATTTTAGCCATGCCTCATTTCGCTCTATTTGCTCTTTCCAGCGCTGTTTTTGCAGGGGGCTGATTCTGTGAGCTGCAGCTGACCACGCCCCCCTGCAGGAGAGGGGAGCGTGCTCTGAGATCAGCTGCTGGGCTGTCAGAAGAGGGGGAGAAAAAGAGATCTCCGTCCTCCGTGTTTTATTCTTATAGAAGTAAGAAGAGAAGTAATGGGGCAGAAACCCTCCTTTTTACGCAGCGGTCCAGACATAGACATCAAACGGCGACACATATTCAGTTGCCAGTTACTTTGGCATTAGGGCAGGGATATCTAGATACTTTCCAAGGTTTGACATAATGAATTGTGCTACTTTTAAAGCAAGTAACGATGTTTTCAAATCTGTAATCAAAAAGCTCCTCAAAAACACTATAGAAGCAGTTCCTGCCGTTGTTACGTTAGTTCAAACAGTAACAACGGACTACTTTTCTTAGCGGATGCATGTCAATTTAAATCAATACATAAAACTATTTTTTAAATCAATAAAATCATTTTCTAAATCCATAAAACATTTCAATTATTATTGGGAGTCATGTCGTTACTTTGTTGAGAATGTGGCCATGTGTAATAAGCGAGATAATGTCCACATTGCACATTGCATAATGTGCCTTCAAGCCGATCTAGATCCCTCCGCAAAAAAAAAAAACCGGCTCGTTTGTCCCCTGCAATTATTATTATCCCTCAATCGAGTTCGCTATTCAGCTAGCAAACGTTAGCTTAAACAAACGTAGCATGCAACGTTAGCCTAATCTAAAATGCTCTACTACGGCGTACCTTTCATGTGGCTCGTCAGCGCAGACGGGATAGCGCGGGAAGGCCGCAGCGGAGCTGTTTTATGTAGAAGCGAAGCAATTCTTTTCTTTTAATCTAAAAAGTAAACTATTCAATCAGACAGCAATTTATTGTAAAAGTAAAGCATTTACAATTTCAAGCACCATTCCCAAAATTCAAGCACTTTCCCAACCTTGAAAACACCACGTCAAATTTCAAGCATTTTCAAGGATTTCAAGCACCCGTACGAGAGAGAGAGTTCCCCTGTGTTATTATCAGAAGTTTCTGTAAACTGTTGAATAATGTAGTTCATCTACTTTTAGTAGTTTGTTTAAATGTTTTAATGATGTTGTTTTTGTTTGTAGAAGTGTATCATTCCTTGAGTTATTGTAAAATGAATCTTTTTGATCTGTTATGATGATAAACTGAAGCCATTTCTAAATGAACCCAATTAAGTGAGTTTTAAATCGTCCTACTGAGTTTATAAGAAAATGATGAACAGGAGCAAAGTAAATGATTTGAAAATGATATTTACAGTTGCAATAAAAAGTATGTGAACCCTTTGGATTGTCCACACATAGCGTTGTGTGTTCCTTCCAAGCAACTCAGCTTTGGTTTCATCCGTCCACAGAACATGTTGCCAGTCGTGCTGTGGAACATCCAGGTGCTCTTTGGCAAACTTCAATGTTTTCTCTGGACAGCAGTGGCTTCCTCCGTGGTGTCCTCCCATGAACTCCATTCTTGTTCAGTGTTTTACGTATCGTAGATTCGTCAACAGAGATGTTAGCATGTGCCAGGGATTTCTTTAAGTCTCTAGCTGACTCTCTAGGACTCTTCTTCACCTCATTGAGCATTCTGCGCTGTGCTCTTGCAGTCATCTTTACAGGACGGCCCCTCCTAGGGAGAGCAGCAACAGTGCTGACCTTTCTCCATGTAGAGACGACTTGTCTTACCGTGGACTGATGAACATCAAGGCTTTAGAGATACTTCTGGAACCCTTTCCAGCTTTATGCAAGTCAACAGTTCTTAATGGCAGGTCTTCTGAAAGCTCTTCTGAGCGAGGCATGGCTCACATCTGGCAATGCTTCTTAGGAATAGCAAATTCAAAAGTGGTGTGTATTTCTTATAGGGCAGAGCAGCTTTAACCAACACCTCCAATCTCGTCTCCTTGATGGACTCCAGGTTGGCTGACTCCTGAGTCCAAGTAGCTCTGAAGAAGTCTTTAGCCTAGGGGTTCACATACTTGTTCCACCCTGCACTGTGAATGTTTACATGGTGTGTTCAATAAAAACATGAACACATATCAGTGTTTGTGTGGTATTAGTCTAAGCAGACTGTGTCTGTCTGTTGTTGTGACTTAGACGAAGATCAGAACACCTTTATGACCAACTTATGCAGAAATCCAGGTCATTCCAAAGGGTTCACATACTTGTTCTTGCAACTGTATGTAGGCGCTGACGCTGTTGGCGGTTCTAGTGTTAACAGACATTTTAATTAAATATGTGTAATGGCGAATGCCATCTATGATTTTCTTACCTGGAATTCTGCCTTTTTGAACAGACTGTTTGAGTCCTAGCTTTATCGTCTGCAGTTCTAGGGTTAATATGAATCTAATATGATTGTCATCGGTCTAAATTAGATTTCAAATGATTAACTGTGTATGTAATGAAGATCATAGTGTGGGTTGAATCCATTTTCATAACCACTGTCTTTTAACTGATTGAAATGCGGAAACTGGGCTTGTTCATCAGAATGTTGTATGACTTGACTCTCACGACAGTGACTTGGTGTAGTCATGGACTCTGACCTGAGTTTCAACAGTCACATTAAAACAGTTACTAAATCAGCCTACTATCACCTAAAGAACATATCTAGGATTAAAAGACTAATGTCACAGCAGGATCTGGAAAAACGTGTCCATGCTTTTATCTTCAGTAGACTCGACTACTGCAATGGTGTCTTCACAGGTCTCACTAAAACATCTATTAGAAAGCTGCAGCTGATTCAGAACGCCGCTGCTCGAGTCCTCACTAACACTAAGAAAGTGGATCACATCACTCCTGCTCTGAAGTCTTTACACTGGCTTTCCCAGAAAGCAGAAGCAGCGTTCAGTTATTATGCTCCAAACATCTGGAACCATCTGCCAGAATCCTGCAGGTCCGCTACAACTATTACTACTTTTAAATCCAGGACGAAGACTTTTCTTTTTAACTTTTATCCAGCCCACTCTTAGGCAGGAAGCAAGTGTTCACACAATTTTGAAACTATGACTTCTGACGCGTTTCAACTGTGACATTCTCCACTTAAAGGAAGTTCCCATCATCAGGTCATGTGGGGTTCTTGGAGCTTGTGATTTGTATGAGCTATTTGTTAACATTTAAGAGACATAACGATGTATCAAAGGAAAATAATGAAATCTACGCAGCAGGCTCACCAAGGGTCCTGAAGGGCCTCTGCTCGGGCACCAAGGAGAAGAAGCCTGGCTTGAGAGCGTTGGTGATGATGACCTCAAACAGCTCCTCGAAGTCCTTACTGCAACAGCCAGAGAAACAACATTAACCTCTGCGCTGCAACTGCGTGAAGGACCATGTCTGCATCCACTTAGCACTTAGCAAAGATACACAAGCACCAATACCTCAGTGGAGCCAAACCGTGTGTACACAGGCTTGGGGAGAAACGGGTTACATGTAACGGGATCACGTAATCAGGATACCAAACAAAAAGTACCTGTCCAGTATTCCCTTACAGTTCCATTAAGAAAAGACATAATCATATAACTGGTACATTTGAAAAAAACAATGTATTATAAAGATCAGTATATATTATAGCTAGACGTACTGCCTGAATATCTTTTTTGGTTTTCAATTTGGCCTTTTTTTAATGCTGTGTAGGTGGACTAATTAAAGGTCCCCTGTTATACTCTTTGTCAACAATATATAACATGTCTCTGAAGGCTTTGGCTGATAATAGATCATTGGAGCATCCCATAATCCCCTCTGTTTCAGCCCTGTTTCAGAAGTGCTGATTCTGTGCCTGTAGCTGCTGCTGGCCACGCCCCTCTGAGAAGTGATCGGTTAAAAGGAACACAACGCTGCTCTAGGAGGAGATTCAGGTGATAAGGTGGGGGGGGGGGGGGGTTACCTTGGTTGGCGATTGGCTAAATCATGAAGTGACATCATAAAGTGGTCAAATCTGAACAGCTCAGACAGGTTTTTATATAAATGGATCAGGACAAAAAGAGACTTTCCCAATGTCTTTACACAGAGGGGACACATGGTTATGTGTAAAGACATGAACAAGTGGATTTTGCACAATAGGGGACCGTTAAAACAAAATACTCTTGGCTTTTTATTCATATTAAACTTAAACACTTTTTGTAAGCGCCACCATTCTCTATGTCTAGCCTGAATTTAAGAGGACACTTTTTTGATCCCAAATATCTTGGTGTCTTATTTTCTAAGGTCACATTGTGCTGTTGCCTTACATAATGCACTGAAGTAAAAAACATCTTATTTATATTTATTTTCTATTTTATTTACTTGCATTGCGTTTGATGTTGAGGTAATCCAAAAATTACGGAAAGTAATCAGATTACATCACTTTTATATTTTGCTATTTTTGGGTTACTGATTGCATTTTTACAGGTAACTAGTACATTCTAATTTGTTATAGTAACCCTCCCAACCCTGTGTACACTGGACGGAAAACATGGAGCAATCAACAGTGTACACATGGAGGGAATACTTACAGTACATCAATACATGAAACACTCCCACAGAGCTACAAAAAGGAAGTGAGCATGCTGAGGGCTCTCCAAAGAGACCCTCAGCACAGTAAGGACTATGAGCTAGTATGTGCACTCAGGATAATATTGATACAATCTTCCATAATGGTTAGAAAGCATTATGAAACAGGAAGGATATGTAAACCGCTCAATCAGTTTGATGCATGAAAATATGTTTGTGCATGCAGTGAAGTTTGATGGATGTTATGTATACCGCCTAACCTACTCATACATTAACAAATTGTAAAGCATTTAAAGTATTTAAATAGCCAGGCACCACAACATTTACAAATCATAGCATAACTGTATACTAGTCAACATTAATACATGTGCATTTATGGCTATTATAAAGACTATAGTTTAAAAGAGACTAAAGTCAGAACCATTGCTTTTAAATCATTAGCACTCTAAACCCCTTCAGTGCAAGAGCACTCCTTCTAAACAGAATACAATCAAACGAGACAAAAAAACACATGTTCTGTTCAGGTTTTTAAAATGAGCATGTTGTTCTTAAAGCTCACCTATTATGCTATATTAGAACAATATATTATAGGGCCATACCCAAGCGGCAAACTCTGGGGAACAACCGGGACGCCAATACGGAAGTGCCACACACTGCAGTTCATACATGGGCCGCTAGGGACTGGCTGCAGAAAGGAGCCATTTCCATAGACCCCATGTTAAAATGCCCAACTTTACAGCAGAAAAAAACATGGTTCTACCCATGGATGGAATAAATATTATAATCGATATAGTTAGATTCCACCTTCATGATTATGAATCTGTGAGTGAATTGTTTTCTAACACGACCCTTTTATTTATATTAGGTCTTAAAGTTGTTGCATAAATTAGGGCGTGGTCACGTTGATGGACACGTACATGCCTCATTGTCAGCTAACAGCAACTTGTCCACTCTGCTAGGCTACAACCATAGAGGCTACAACGTTAGATAGTCATAGTACTGTACTTGACCCTTTAGCTTTAGCCGTGTTCGTGGTGATTGTGCCTTTTAGGGAATATTGTTACAAATACCAGACAATTAAAATGTCGTGCTGTGCGCTTGAATGTACTAACAGAACTTCCAAGAAGTCTAAAATGATAATATTATGCATATTAACCCCGTTTGCAGGTGTTTGTGTGCTTGGTAGCTTAGCTTGTTACTTATTAGCCAGCTAAGGACGTAACCCTTTATGCATACATATACATTTTAGTTTATGGTTCAGCCTTGGGTAAGACTTTTATAGTCTATGGCTATGACGCCCATAATGCTAAATGGGAGCAAATGTTAATAGGGGACCCAATTATCCCAGTGGTGGCCGCCGGAGCTAACGGAGCCGCAGTGGGCTAGCTCCAGCCGGCGTCCCGGAGCTAGCCCACTGCGGCTCCGTTAGGTCCGGGCGGTGGAGTCCGTCTTTATAACAGGAGATCAAGGAATGCAGCGAAACGCAGACTTGGTTCGCCTGCTGCTGTAGTATTAGCTAAATAAATGATGTTGAACAAGGCTTATTAAGCTGAACATCGCCACAATTGTTCTGCTATGTATCGGTACCTATTTTCTTAACGTGTGAATGACAAGCATTAAGAACAACAAAATATAGCTAATTCTCTTGCAGATTGTCTCATTTGATTATGAATGTAACGTTTATATAGGGGAACTACACTGTTAGCAGTAACTTGGTATGCATGTATTTCATGTTAGCTTAGCTTCTTAGCTTGAGCTAGCTCTGTTTACTTCCAGTTCGGAGGCAGCAGGTCCCGCCTCGGCTCCGCCTCTTTGCCCTTATTTGGAGCAGGCGGGATTAGACTCTGACGTTGCTGTCAAGCCGTTAGTGGCCGACTCCGCCTACTAAGGGCTTCTCGGCAACTCTGCAGAATCCTATGGGTGACGTCACGGACACTACGTCCATTTATATATACAGTCTATGGCCATACCTAAACAAAACATGTCTCTGAAGTGTTCTGCTCAAAGTACCAAACAGACCACCCATTGGAGCATGCCTCCTCATACCCCTCTGTTTGCATCATAGGGGACCTTTAAAGAGCCTGTGACACCATCCCAACATCTGTTGTGCAATGAAATATTGGGCTACTAGTAATCTCGAACCGTCAGTTTAAAAAAGAAAAAGCGATACCATTCCGTTAAATATCAATAATTTCGAACATCGCGGGGAAATTCCTTGACTCATTTTGAAGTTTTGGGGGAAGCCGGAAGTGACGTCAATGCGGGAACGCTTCGAGAGCCAAACACGGACAAAGTGTGTTGTCATGCGTAGAAATGGTGAATTACTGAGATTAGGCACGTTAATAACGTTTTAATGAAGTTGACTACAGTATATTCATATTTGTCAGTGCTTTCATGTCAATTCGGCGACATAAACATAAATGATCGTGGTGAAGATGATGATTACATTAGGATTAAAAATCGGGAGTGAGAGCTGCTGAATTTCCTCCCGTCGGATGTGATATAAAAACAAATCGATTATTTTTTTTTGTGGTTGTAAACTCAAGTGGATGAAACTACATTTATTAGTGCTTTCATGTCAATTCGGCGAACATATGATACATTAAATGATCGTTTGTTTGAGCCGGTCTGCATTTCCTGATGAGAAAACAAACCGATGCTTTTTGTAGTTGTAGTACACCAACGTGGATTAAACGTGTGGTTTTTTTACCACAATGTTGGGGAAATTAATGGATAAAATGCACGGATTATTATTATTATTCCCACTCCGATCGGGAAGTGGGCCGGTCGGATAAGTAACTAGCACATCCCCCATAGGCGGCGCGTGAGGCTCAGGTTTGAGAAGGCTAAATAACTTCTTTTACCTGACACTGCCCGCCTCCGGCGTCTATAGAAAAGAGATCAACTCAGTGTGCGGAGTTTAAATCTCTCAAGTCATATTACAGGATAAAGGAAATACAGTTTAAACTGCCATGCAGAGAAGACGCCGACGTGTCGCACTTATCATTCATATTACATCATCAATCAGATCATCGATCATATAATATCATAATATATCATTTTTCCTTATCTGAGTCAGCTTCTCCAGCCTCATCTGGCCGTGCAACACTCACAGTGTCACAGACTGGATGCAGAAGTATTATTTAACACATTATGTTGACGAAACACTCGAGACAAATGTAATTAAAGTCAGATCCACTCGTGTCTTAGACGTGAACGCGCTCTCAGCTGGAGAGAGAAACCCTGGCTTGATTTACCGAGTTGATAACCAGCGTCGTAGGACCGCTTAGCGAGATCTCGTTTGTTAGTTTGTTGTTAGTTTGTTTGTTACTCAAACATATCCAGGGTCTGTTGAACTGGCTTCGTAGTACAGGGCACAGGTGGCTAGCAGCGCTAATGTCAAAGACACAGACATTATACATTATATTTGTATTTTACATCCCCCGCTCCCCCCGTTGACAATTTACTAGCGGTACCGAAGTGGGCCGGTCGAGAGTCCCGGGATGATTTTTAGTCCCAGTCCCACTGGCTACATGACCATATGATCGCCCATATTGACGCACCTCATTCCTAAACTTCTAACAGATACAACATAAACCGATCCTTCAGCCTCATATGAGCTCTCAGACACGTTCAACATTAACCTGTCATCGCTGTCTGAGCTTGCTGCTGTGTGCGCCGTCGTGCGTTTACATCTGACTGTATATATATAAAGGTTTACATGCAGATGCTGGGATCCTGGACGGTGCAGCTGGAGCGCTGTGCCCGCAATGACGTCACCCATCATTTGGCGGGACTTGAAGAATCCGAGAAGATCCAGAAAATTGTCAACATTGAAGGCAGATTAATGGTTATCAAAGTACAAATATCCAAAATCAGTTCAGTAACGGTTTTCAAGGGGACAATATGTACTCAAATTGATGGGTTTGGATGATGGGGGAAAACCGTGTCACAGGCTCTTTAAGGTAGGTCTTAGCTGACATTCAGAAAGACTTCCTCTCAAGGGGCTGTACAATACAGAGGAAGTCACATTCATTCATGAAGTTGCCTCTCACCATGCCTTTTTAATATCTATATGAATGATCAGATGATTTAAGTGTCTGTAAAACAGGGTGTGTGATTGGTCATGTGATTATAAACCATCTTATGTATGCCGATGATCTGGCAATTGTTTCTCCAAGCAGTGCTGGATTTCAACAGTTGCTAAATGTTTGTTCTGATTACGGAGTCAAATTTGACGTTAAATACAATGCTAAGAAGAGCGCTGTAATGATCTGCAGAGCAACAGGTGATAAGAACCTTTGTTTCCAACATTCTAGTCAGGACAGGTGCTGTCTGTTTGCTGTAACACTAAGTATCTGCTGTCTGTTTGCTGTAACACTAAGTATCTGCTGTCTGTTTGCTGTAACACTAAGTATCTGCTGTCTGTTTGCTGTAACACTAAGTATCTGCTGTCTGTTTGCTGTAACACTAAGTACTGTACCTGCTGTCTGTTTGCTGTAACACTAAGTATCTGCTGTCTGTTTGCTGTAACACTGAGTATCTGCTGTCTGTTTGCTGTAACACTAAGTATCTGCTGTCTGTTTGCTGTAACACTAAGTATCTGCTGTCTGTTTGCTGTAACACTAAGTATCTGCTGTCTGTTTGCTGTAACACTAAGTACTGTACCTGCTGTCTGTTTGCTGTAACACTAAGTACTGTACCTGCTGTCTGTTTGCTGTAACACTAAGTATCTGCTGTCTGTTTGCTGTAACACTAAGTACTGTACCTGCTGTCTGTTTGCTGTAACACTAAGTATCTGCTGTCTGTTTGCTGTAACACTAAGTACTGTACCTGCTGTCTGTTTGCTGTAACACTAAGTATCTGCTGTCTGTTTGCTGTAACACTAAGTACTGTACCTGCTGTCTGTTTGCTGTAACACTAAGTATCTGCTGTCTGTTTGCTGTAACACTAAGTACCTGCTGTATGTTTGCTGTAACACTAAGTACTGTACCTGCTGTCTGTTTGCTGTAACACTACGTATCTGCTGTCTGTTTGCTGTAACACTAAGTATCTGGGACACATCATCACAGATGAAATGGCTGATGATAATGACATGTATAGACAGCGGCGTGTCTTATACACTCGCGAACATATGATAGGCCTACATTAAATGATTGTGAGGATGATGATTGAAAATCGTTTGTTTGAGTCTGGATGCATTTCCTGATCTAAAAACATAGCGATGGTTTTGTACTTACGCCAACGTGAATTAAACATTATTTTGTTAAATAAAAACATGGTGATGTTTAATAAATGATTACATGTCTCTTATTTAGCATAGAATATGATCCTATCCGTGACATATGGATCTTAACAAATATCCGCTATATCAGATACCTGTAGATCAGCTGTTTATTTCACATGAGTTCCAGTGTGGCAGCTTTTCACGGCTCCCCCTGGTGGATCCATGATCCATTGCAGCTGGTTTCATTATAATTAAATGTATTTATCAAGGGGGCGTTTCAAGTCCTGCGGGGGGTTTTCCTTTTCAGCAGGGGCCCACCCCGTGCCGATCACGGACCCGCACGGGTAGGCATCTGAAACGAAGCGCTACATCTGTATACACAAGCCAACATGTTGGCTAGAAAATTCTCTTGGTGTTCAGATAAGGTTAAGGTGAACCTCTTTAGAGCTTATTGCACTCCTCTCTATACTGCCCCCTTGTGGCTCAAGTATAAGAAGGCGAGCCTCCGGAAGCTCCAGATTGCATATAATGATTGTTTGCGTATACTGCTTAGAAAACCAAGGTGGTGCAGTGCAAGTGACATGTTCTGTCATGCACGAGTCAACACGTTCCATGCTCTCTTGAGAAATCTAATGTACAAATTCATCTGTCGATTGAATGTTTCTCATAACTCTGTCATTATGCTGCTTTCAAATCCGTGTCTCAGTGCTGTACGATACCAGTCACCTCTGTGGAAACATTGGTATGGCTGCCTTTTTTTTAGTTTGTATTTGAGTGTTGTATGTTTTGTAATAATGGACCAAGAGTCTCTTTAAATAAAGATGATGATGATGATGATGATGATGATGATGCTGATGATGCTGATGATGATGATGATGATGATGATGATGATGATGATGATGATGATGATGATGATGATGATGATGATGATGATGATGATTAAAGCAAAACTATTCAGGGTAAACCAAAGTTTTTTTTGTATCGTTATATAAGTCAGAAAAGGAGATGTTCAACACATCAGAAGTCTACACAACAACTGACACATCTAGAAAGTGAGAAGTGTGGGGGAAACTGCTGTGGAAATGGAGAGTCAGGACTCAGAGAGACACGAGGAGAGCTGGAGCTTTGAAGGCAAACACTGACGGTTTATTTGGAGCTTCGGCTGGAGAATTGACGAGACAGGTGGTGCGTCACGAGTTGACACGGCGGTTGCCAAACCAATTCTGAAGAACTCTTCTGCAGCTCGAGGTTTTAACTAGTTCGGAGTGTAATAATCAACATTCTTCATCAGCGAGACTAAACATTATGGACCCTGAATCTAACTAGAGCTCTCGTCCATAGAAAAGATGGCGGCTTGTGCTCGGTCACAGACTGGCAACAACAATGCGCCCAAGCTGCCCCTCCTTAAGAGAGATAGCAGCAATACCCAAGGCCGTGGGAAAGGAGACAGTGAGAGGAGGAAATGATGAACTGGGTCAAAGGTTGAATACCAAAGCAAATGATTCCCTAACAAGAAACAGAACAGCAGCAGCTGTACAGTGTTGGCTGTGGGCCAGCAGCCATGTTGTGCTACCCACTGTCACTGGCCTGTAGCCCCCTGACAGCCCACTGTCACTGGCCTGTAGCCCCCTGACAGCCCACTGTCCCTGACAGCCCACTGTCACTGGCCTGTAGCCCCCTGTCCCTGGCCTGTATTCCCCTGACAGCCCACTGTCCCTGGCCTGTAGCCCCCTGACAGCCCCCTGTCCCTGACAGCCCACTGTCACTGGCCTGTAGCCCCCTGTCCCTGGCCTGTATTCCCCTGACAGCCCACTGTCCCTGGCCTGTAGCCCCCTGACAGCCCACTGTCCCTGACAGCCCACTGTCACTGGCCTGTAGCCCCCTGTCCCTGGCCTGTATTCCCCTGACAGCCCACTGTCCCTGGCCTGTAGCCCCCTGACAGCCCCCTGTCCCTGACAGCCCACTGTCACTGGCCTGTAGCCCCCTGACAGCCCACTGGCCTGTAGCCCCCTGACAGCCCCCTGTCCCTGACAGCCCACTGTCACTGGCCTGTAGCCCCCTGACAGCCCACTGGCCTGTAGCCCCCTGATAGCCCACTGCCACTGGCCTGTAGCCCCCTGACAGCCCACTGGCCTGTAGCCCCCTGATAGCTCACTGTCACTGGCCTGTAGCCCCCTGACAGCCCATTGTCACTGGCCTGTAGACCCCTGTCCCTGGCCTGTAGCCCCCTGACAGCCCACTGTCCCGAGCCTGTAGCCCCCTGACAGCCCACTGTCACTGGCCTGTAGCCCCCTGACAGCCCACTGTCACTGGCCTGTAGCCCCCTGACAGCCCCGTGTCCCTGGCCTGTAGCCCCCTGACAGCGACTCACCCCCACAGTGGATGGAGGCCGGGGGGCAGGACGGGCTGTATCCTGATGCAACAGTTACGTACTGACAAAATGAGACACAACAAACAACACGGTTGTGGTCCTTTGCTGCCTGAATACTAAGAGCTTCTCAGAAGAAGGTCACTGGATTAGATTAGATGTACGTACGTGTACGTGTACGTGTACGTGTACGTGTACGTGTACGTGTACGTGTACAATGAAATGCAATTTGCATCCAACTAGAAAGTGCAAAGAGTAGGGAAGTGCCTGAGGTTTCAATACATTCACATAGCAGTAGAATGTTGTAGTAATGGACATAATGGTGCAGAGTAGAAGCATATACAGTACATATATGGGGCGGGCTTTGGGCATATACACTTAAAAAGAGATGTAATAAATGGCAGTGATGGAAAAAGTTTTCAAATGCTTTACTTGAGTAAAAGTTCCAATACATTATTTTCAAAATACTTCATAACAAGTAAAAGTCCTGCATTGAGAATCTTACTAAAGTAAAAGTACAAAAGTCTTATCAGCTAAATATACTTCAAGTATAAAAAGTCATAGTACTCACTGTGCAGAATGTGTGTATATAATTATATTTATATATGTGACATTTCTACATAATATTGTTGCATCAATTAGAATGTTCCTGTTGTAGACAAACAAAGTTCTGATTTACTTTTTGCAAAGTATTTAAATAATTTGACTCTATATAATAATTGTGACTTAAAGGTCCCCTATTATGCAAAATGCACTTTTTGATGTCTTTTATACATAAATATGCGTCCCCGGTGTGTCAGGAGACTCACAGTGTCAGAAAATACAACCCTCTCTCTTTTCCTGATCCAGATTTGCTGCAATGACGACATTACTCAAATGTGGGTTGGCGCCCACAGCCCTATCAGAAACTTCGCTATCGGAAACAATGCGCAACGTGTTTTGGACGTAATAGGGTCTGTGTTTACATTAGCAAGCCTCGCTAACACTCAGAGCTAACGCTGTACTGGAGAGAGTATGTGTAAAAAAGCAGGAAATAAAAGGTACTCGCAAGAGAAAAAGCTTTTGAGCTCCATACTGTTACAGAAATAATGACAACGTAAATGAGTCGCAGGAAGTGAAAGCCCCCTGAGTGTGAGGTGTCGTGGGTTGGAGCCCCCTGATGTTTAAAGGGGGGTGTGGTGCAGGGCTCGTTCTGAGTGTGACAGTTCTGGAGGTTATGGTTTGCGGAAAAAGCTGAACACAAACATCATGCGTTGGAAATGCAGGAGGCAGACCACAGCAGATCCTCTGGCAGTGAACCTGACTTCATGATTTAGGGCCCCCACACACAGCTGGGGCTCTGACTGCTGTGGTTGAGAGGCGACACATGCTGCCTGGTGGAGGTCAGAGAACCAGAAGAGGGCGGGGCGAACCAGAGAAACAGCAGGGGAGCCAGGGAAAGCACCGGGGAACAACAGGAAGGACCAGGATGCTGGATGCCAAACTCTTTCAATGAGGGCCAGATAAAGAAAAACATACGAAGGGCTGGGCCCCTCACTAGAGGTGAGGTATATTGCCTCACATGTTAGATTATAAGTTAGACATCCTCGTGGATTCATCTTCTCATTACAGACACATGCATTTCCTAACATTCGGTCTCTATGCTGTCAAATGTATTATCTCTTGGATTTACACACGGCATCTATTGCACGTCTGTCCGTCCTGGGAGAGGGATCCCTCCTCTGCTGCTCTCCCTGAGGTTTCTCCCATGTTCCCTTTAAACTGTGGGTTTTCTCCGGAAGTTGTTCCTTGTACGATGTGAGGGTCTGAGGACAGAGGGTCTAAGGATAGAGGGTCTAAGGACAGAGGGTCTAAGGATAGAGGGTCTAAGGACAGAGGGTCTAAGGACAGAGGGTCTAAGGATAGAGGGTCTAAGGACAGAGGGTCTAAGGATAGAGGGTCTAAGGACAGAGGGTCTAAGGACAGAGGGTCTAAGGATAGAGGGTCTAAGGACAGAGGGTCTAAGGACAGAGGGTCTAAGGATAGAGGGTCTAAGGACAGAGGGTCTAAGGATAGAGGGTCTGAGGACAGAGGGTCTAAGGACAGAGGGTGTCGTTTTTCTCATACTGATATTCTGAACAATCTGTGCTGTTGTATTTGCTGTAAAGTGTCTCTACTGTAGGCTATTTTTATTATATGTACAGCACTTTGGCTCCACCAAAGATCGTTTATAAATGTGCTATATAAATAAAACTTGATTTGATTTGTTAGCAAAATCAATCAAATGTAGCTAAATTATTCTTGATACTTGAATATGCTTTAATTAAAAACAGCCTCCATCACAGCTCTCGAGAGGGTTTACTTTATTATTTTACAGAAAGTGTTGCAGCTCATTCCTTAAAACAGAAGCCTCAGATTGCTTATAATAAGGGGGAAATATGTTCCTAGGCCCATAACTTTGACCCAGTTTATCAGTTTGTACTGACCTCACTGAGCTCAGGCACCTGTGCTCTCAGTGTTTCCTGCCTGTTGGCGTCAGCTGATAGAGGTGTTATTGTGCTTTGCTGTGGTATCTTGTTATGCAGAAAGTTGATTATTCTCTCAGAACCAGCTAAATACACGGGTCTGGGCCAGAGTCCTGCACAGTGGCGGATTCAGGATTGTAGGAGATCCGGGGCTTAGCCCAGGAGTTGTTGGGGGGGGGGGGGTGAATCGGACACTCTGAGTGGGTGCAGTTACGGCCCGTCCACACAGCGGCGTGAGTTGTCGCTTCCCACAATGCAGTTCGGCGAAAAGTGACATCACCCCATTCAAAGTGAATGGTGAAGCGTCAACGCACGCCGCTGTGTGGACGGGCCGTCACAGCCAATCGGACTCTGATTCAGAGGGTTGCCTGTCAGTTCCGTTGCTATGGTTCCGTTGTTATGTGTACTGAAACGAGAACCGGTATAATTCCACGCGCGAAAACAAAATAAAAATTGGAATACATTATTTTAGTGTCTTAAAAGTAGATTGAGGTATGAAGGGTTAACGTTACATCTTAGGATAATTTTTAGTCATGTTCTGTATACATACTAACATAAGGGTATTGACTTAGTGTAGTTACTCCATGTTTACTAGCTATAACATAAACGTTACATCACTCTTTTTCACTTCTTAGTCAGCCAGAGCGCAGATATCACCATTAGATTAACAAACCTGAAACATCATCCATTTCTTCACTGCTGGTGATGACATTGTTGTCAGCTGCTGATACTGCTGCTGCTGCTGCAGCTTGTGGCGCCTGCTTCATGACAATAACTTTCTAATATCCATAACTTTATAGCTTAAAACTCGTCAGGCACTAGGAAGGATCACTTCTTCTTCAGGGCAGGGAAGGCTACGCAGTACGCAGGCTACTGTCCCGCAGCGGCTGCCTCTCAGGTGGACTCCGGTACTGCACATTACTCCCGTGACGTTTTCAACAAAACATTTTTTTTTTTTTTAAGTGAAACATCCGGGGCTTTTCAGAAAACATCCTGGGCTTGAGCCCAAGTAGTCACCCCCTAGCGCCACGACTCGACCGACGGGTGACCTTCACAAAAAGTGATTCGCGGGTGGTATTTTTTCAAACGCTTTTTTCTGGGTAAAATAAAGATGATGCGGGTCGGGTCGCGGGTATTGCATAATAAATATATTAAAATAATAATAATTTAGTTTAATGTTTAAATCCTCAGACCTCTCCCCCGCGGGACCGCACATAATCATAACCTCTGCAGCGCATCAGTCTGCTGCTGGGCGCGCTGCATTCGAAATGGCTGAGGTGAAGCTCTCTAGCGGAGAATACAGCATTTTCAATAACACTTCCTCAAGAGCGAAACCCAGCGTCTGGAGGCTTTTGGTTCCTAGATGGAGAAAATAACCAACATCCCACGCTTTTTGAGACAAATACGCAACTGCATGTGTTAATAATTGCACGTTTTCACTGCTCATACGGGTTCGGGTCGGGTTGCGGATCTTGTGCCGACGGGTCGGGTCGCGGAACTAATTGGCAATATGTGCGGCTAGCGGGGCGGGGGCGGGTCTTGAAAATTAGAGCTGTGCAGGACTCTGGTCTGGGGTAGAGATCTTCAGAATTGGTTTGGCATCCGCTGTGTCAACTCGTGGCACAGCACGTCGTGTGAATTCTCCGGCCGAAGCTCCAAATAAACCGTCAGTGTTTGCCATCAAAGTTCCTGCTCTCCCCGTGTCTCTCTGAGTTTCGTCTCCATTGCTTCACAAGTTTCCATCACAATAAGGGGAAATAGGAAGGGTGTATTTCAAGCTGGTTATGCAATTAAGTTATTGCCAAACAGAACGTCTTTGCCTCCACATGCTTTCTGCCTCTGCTGGACTACAGATCAGCTGTTAGCATTAAAGTGAGCAAGCAGACCACCAGGGGAGCAGTGTGGATGACAACACCTAGCAAAGAGCGGGGCTTGTGTTTGTAGAGCGCAGCAGCAAAACATAATCTGTGTTTTCAAGGCTCTCTCGCAGCTTGATTGAGTGTGTAACAGGGCTTAGGCTGCCAGAATGAACCACAGTGTGCAGGGCCCACAGAGGGAGTGGAGCACAGAGCCAGTGTTCCTCTGCAAACCATAAACCCTTCTGCTGCACACCTACAATTATAAAATAAAGTGCTGAGTGTTCATTGTGCACTGGTGAGAAATGGTGAGCGTACAGACTCCAAGGATCTCACGCCTTGCCAACTAAGATTTGACTCGTGAAGCTAATTTAGCTATTTTAATAATAGCTTCTTGGAGCTTTAAACTAGCTAACTTCAAAGTTAAAATCCACTATATGTATAAGCTAGTAAGTAATAAAGAAAACATTGTGAAACTCCTATTGCCAAAGTCAAGAAGGCACTTATGTGAACTGTGTGTGGAGTTAACACACTATTGTCCTAAAACAACAGTACACAACTTAACAGAGGCAAAAAGACACAAAAGAGCAATGTTCAATTAAATAAACTTGCATTTGATATTTTAGTTTTCCTTTCTTTTTTTAATCTAATATATTTTCACTGTGACCTTACATGCAACCGTTTTTGGATTTTGAGTTGCCAAATATGACATTGCTGATAGCATAGTGTTCAGAATGAATGTTTGAGTGATGAATGAACAAGCCTTTTTGAAGGATGCATATACTTTTAACAGACAAAAGAAGAAATATAAACAGAAATGACCTAATGTGCAGACTTGGCTGCTGGAAGATATGCGAGTGTTGCATATAGTGCCATGATGACGGCGTGACTGAAGCGATGACTGACACATGTTCTGAGGGAGCTGTGAGGAATGTGGTGAGCTGAGGGAACATCAGAAAGTACCGGCTTGGACTGAGCAGGCTTCAGGTCATACATCCTGAGGGGGTGTTATGGTCAGCAGTCTTACCCCAGGATGTGTTCACAGATCAGCCTGCAGTAGTCACTGTGGGAGCTGGTGATGAGGAGGAGGACCTTCCCGGCGCTCTTCATGCTGCGCAGCCAGGTCTTGACGGAGTCCGAGCAGGGCTGCAGGTACCGGCCCGGGTCCCTCTTCATACTGGGGAAGTACGTCCCAGCATCCTCTGCACAGAGACACACAGTCACACACCACCCTTGATCTGAAGCACACAACATGGACCGTCTGCGTAACATGTATATAATGAATCATATGCTATGGTGTTCGGAGTCACCATCAACCCAGTAGAACTATGGGATATCTTGGACCACTGTGTGACAACGGTCTGCACCACTATCATCAAATCACCAAATGAGAGAATATTCTTGTCAATTAAAATGTCTACAAACACAAGATCTATTTTTATCCCACTTTTTGAGTTTCTAAAAAAATTATTATGGTAATTTCATTCCAGCTTTTACAACTACAAATGTAATATCAATGCATCCATCTAAAACGGACAGATCTGCAGTAAAGGATCTTCTAGTTGGGTGGACTTCACTTCAACACTAGCTTGCTTCTTTCCATAGCTACAGTGTGGTTTGCTATAGCTACAGGCTACTTACTTTGAGGAGAAATGTGTAGCTTTACCTAAAGTTTAGCCGACTGTTACCAAACTACCTAGCTTGCTCGGTAGCATGGGCTACTGTGCAACCCAGTCTCACGGCCTTTCGTGTTATAGTCACGAAATGTAATCTATTGATTTGTGTTCACCAACACGATTTTAGAAGCAATGTATTTCTATTGGTAGTATGTTTCGTGCCTGCACCAAATAATAACAAATTATAACCATTTATTTTCCTCGCGGATGGCAAAAAAATGTCCGACATTATACGATTTAAAATAAAATCAATAATCGTGGCTTGATATTGAGTAAGAACATGTTTTTATGAACCCCACAGCTTCCGGTCTTCCAAGACCCTAACGGACAAAAAGACGTGCTGCAGGCACGAAACATACTACCAATAGAAATACATTGCTTTTAAAATCGTTCTGTGTGACGGGATTCTGCTGTGCCTGTTAACTGTTTTGGACTATGAGAAGATCTCTCGTCATTCTGAGAAGTCTACTGGATTCAGGTCTGTTCTGCCACCCGCAGTGGGCATCCCCTGCAAAGGTTCGGATGTGTTGCTCAAACAATTACCGGTTGCCTTGTCACAGACAATCTGCTCGACAAAATATGTTTGTCTTTTTTATTTTCCTGCGATGATGGTTCTTCAGGACTGCTTCTTAAGCTCTAATCATACTCTCGCAGACTTTTCCGGTGTTTCTAAATTAGATGACAATGTATGTGTGTTGTTTAAGAGGAAAAGATGCCTGGTTTTGTTGTTGTTATTACTGTCAGGAAATGTACAACCTAACCCTGGTCCGCCCAGTAGTAGTAGTCAGATCGCTACTCCTGCTGATTTTAAAGCTAGGTCTGGGTTGGGTTTCATCCACTTGAAAGTGCGCAGTCTGTTAGGTAAACTATATTTTGTCCGTATCTGGGCGAGCTCGACTGACGCTGACGTCATTGTTTTAGCAGAAACATGGCTAAATAAGTCTATTTTGGCCTCTGACATTGCCTTAAATGGTTTTAATGTGTATCGTACCGACCGGCCTAATAAAGGTGGTGGCGTTGCCATTTATGTTAAGAATAAGTTCAGTGTAACCACATTAGTTTCCAAATCGATCTGTAAGCAATTTGAATTTGTAGCCTTAAATATAGAAGTGGCAAAGGGTCAACAGGTCATGGTGGTGGGCTGCTACAGACCCCCCTCAGCTGTCAAAGACTCCTTGTCTTCACTAGCAAATCTTTTATCACAACTAGACTACAAGGAAATAGTGCTACTTGGAGATTTTAACTGGGACTGGTTAACTGCAGTGTCAGAGGATTTTAAAAACCTTTGTATCTCATTGAATGTTACTCAGATTGTGGACAATCCTACTCGCCCAAATATTAAGTCCCCTAATAAATCCTCCCTAATTGATCTCATTTTAACTAATGTTCCCCACAAATATTCTTCTGTGGGAGTATTTGCAAATGATCTGAGCGATCACTGTGTTGTAGCCACAATTAGGGACACTAAGGTCCAAAAGGTTAAACCTCGCATTATCATTAAGAGAGACAGACAGAGATGTAGAAACCGCATGGTCTTATTGTTATCTTGGTTTTATGGAGATCATTGATAGACATGCACCTCTGCGTACATTTAGAGTAAAGGGACGAGACAATCCTTGCTGAGCTGTCTAGTCTCCTTCATGAGAGAAACAAGGCCTGGGCAAAGGCTAGGAAATCAGGCTCAGAGGTAGAATGGCTGCGTTTTAGGCAGCTAAGGAATAGCTTCACTTCTCATATCAAAAGTGCAAAGTCGAAGTACTATTTGTCAGTTACCACAGAAAACCTAAATAATCCTAGGACATTTTGGAAAGCAATAAAATCGATATCCACCGGTGAGATCCGTAATGAGCTACCTCCGTGCATCACCACAGCATCTGGCTCTATATCAGACAGGGTCACTATGCTAAATTGCTTTAATGAGCATTCTGTGTCCTGTGGTTCTCTGTTTGATTCTGTGACTAACTCTGCTTCTGTGAACACCACAGTCTGTGACTCTGAACAACGTGGTCTGGAAAACCCTTTCAGTTTTACCCCTTTTACTGTTAATGTTGTTCATGAAGCTTTATCTAAGCTAGATCCTAGGAAACCAACCGGCCCGGACAACGTAGAACCTTTCTTTTTAAAGATAGCTGCAGACTTTATTGCTCCACTTCAGGTCACTAATCTGCTTAAAAAGCTGAGGGTTAGGCTAGGTTTCTTCTACAGGAACAAGTCCTGTTTCTCATTTGAAGCCAGGAAAAGGCTCTGTGACCTTTGACCTGTGCTGGACTATGGGGATCTGATGTATCTGAATGCACCTGCCCATTGCCTGGAAAAGTTAGATGCTGCGTATCACAGTGCTCTGAGATTTGTTACTAACTGTAAAGCACTTACTCATCACTGTACCCTGTATGCCAAGGCGGGTCTGCCTTCACTAACTGTACGGAGGCTCAGTCATTAGCCGCGTTCACACTGCGGTACTTTTCCCACAAAGGTTCATGCGAACTTAGTTCATGGAACTCTTTAGTTCGCATGAACTAAGTACAGATCGCGTTCACACCAGAAAAAGTCCCTGGGGGTGGATTAGGCAAATGAAGCCGCTGACGTCACTTCTTCTTCTTCTGCTTTGGGTTTACTGGCAGGCCGCAAACCACTTCACGGCGTATACTGCCGCCCAAAGTCCCCGGCCGGAAGTCCCCGGAGTTGGGGAAGGCTTCAGTAGAAGCTGCTGGGAGTCCCAGCAGCTTCTACTGAAGCCTTCAGAGTAAATCGCCAGAACGCCGACACCTCCTCATCTCCACCGCTCCCATGTTTTATTTTGTGTTGCCATAAGTTAGTCTCTCTGCGTTTCTGCGCTGGGCTAATGCTAATGCTAATAATGCTAATGCGAGGATAATAAAATGGCGGCTTCACAAAACTTTTTGGGAGTTTTACGGGGCGTGGTTTGCAATTCGCCCAGCCAATCAGGAATATAGCTCTTTTCTCAAAAAAGAGCCGCTCGAAAGTCCCTGCTTTCTAGCAGGGACTTTCGAGCGGGTAAAAAGGTTCGCATGAACTACTTTTAGTACCGGCTCTTTTTGGTGTGAACGCGATCATGAACTAAGTTCGCATGAACCTTTGTGGGAATAGTACCGCAGTGTGAACGCGGCTATTGGTACATGTTCATCTATAAAGCCATGTTGGGTAAACTACCTTTTTATATCTGCTCTCTGATCTCTCGACAAATTGAAAGTACGTATTGCCTGAGATCTCATGATGCTGTTTTATTAAATGTGCCAAGTGCTAGGACTGTCTGAGGGAAGAAAGCTTTTAGATGTGCAGCTCCACTAAAGTGGAACAGTCTGCAAACCTGTTTGAAACTGAGCACTTTGGTTCCCCTGCAGCACTCTGGAACTCGCTGGGTGCCATGCTGTCTGATACTCATGGTACCTGTCACTGTGAATAGAGTTTGTAAACTGTACCCTGTACATTATGTTGTCTGTCATCCTCATTGTTGTTCTGTTGTTTGTATGTTACATGTGTAACTAATGTCCTGCAGGTCACCCTGAAGAAGAGATCTTTTGATCTCAAGGGGCTTCACCTGGTTCAATAAAGGCTACAAACAAACAAACAAACAAACACAATCCAGTCTATCACAGACCTAATGTTGATCTAATGTTTCCAGCAAAGTCCAATGAATAAATCATTAACTGAGGACTCTGATGGACAACATCTATAATGCTTCCATATATCTAGACTAGCTTACAAAAGCTGCAGGTATAAACATGATAAATGATATAACATTATGAAGAACAGAACTGGACTTCAAGCTTCAGACAGCAGAAGGAGGCAAGCCGTACAGTGTATTTGCTCTCCAGCTGAAGAGGGTAGCCAACGAGTGAGAAGTGATGCTGCTGCTTTCACAAGCAGGAGGGCGGAGTGTGTATGAGGTCAGGGTCTTCAGCCTGAGACCCTTTGCACACTGTGACCTGAAGCAGTGGTTCCCAACCTTGTTGTCTCGTGAACCCCTTGAGCTATAAGTACCCCTCACTCATCTGTGATGATTGGCCTACATATCTTCTTATATTAAACCCTTTGTAATTGTATTCAACCGAACTGCTCTTTAAATGAAAATCCCTTAACTCACCCTTAATACAAATGCATTTAAACTTGACCTTATTGTCAGTGAAAAATGATATTAAGACTCACTTCTAGCTGTTTCAACATCCGTTGTTAAGACTGGAGCTTTTAATGACACACTTGAGCTAGCTTGTCTTTCATAAGCTTTGATAGTTCTGGGGGCAGGACACCAGGCGTATGAGAATTGATTTGAAATAGTCTTTTGTGTGGGATTTATATTGCAATCCCTAATCTTTCTACTTACCCCCTGCATCCCTTCAAGTACCCTTAGGGGTCCCCGTACCCCCGGTTAGGAACCACTGACCTAAAGTGTCCACGTTCTGTTTTTTGTCGGACATATGTTCTGATGTTGTCTTACATCTAAAAGCTGCACTGAGTTACATTCTTGAGGCAAACCAACCGATTTGAACCAAAGATAAGGGCCAATCAAAGCTGTGGTGTGAATCTGGCACAATGCGAAAGGTCATTGCGTTACTAAAATCAAAAGGCTGATTGAAACTGTCTCTTGAATTACAGAATATCCTCTGTGCACTGTCACATTTCTTTGACATGTTAACTTAGGAGTGGTGCCAGACGAAACCTTACAGTGTGTCCAAAATGACACGGGTGTATCCTCATGGGACCATCAATGAGCTCAGTAAATCCCATGGTAATATGACTAATCAAAATGTCCCCCTCGTGAAACGTCCTCTGGAGACCATGAACACCACATTCAGAGCAGCCTGGCCAACTGCTTGCAGCAATATGTTATGATGTGAACAAAGTGAGCAGCATTGCTCTCATACCTGGCACCGGCTGCCAGTACAGGAACAACGTCAGAGCCTGAGGTACATGATCAACATGTCAGGACATTCTAATAAGAACTGTTGGGAAATAGTTCTTCTTTGATATTGCTAGAATTACAACTTCTTAGTTATTGTGAATGAGCCTGAGTGTGTGTGATGGGTTCCAACACCTCGTGCTGAGAGGGCACAAAGTGTGTATGTGCTGCCCCCTTGTGGTAGAAGATGGGAATAGCTTCTAGGAAAAGAGATGAGCTTTACGAAGGCAGTTGATGGTTCTATCCAGAAGGTGACGACAAACACCAACAAGCAGAACCCAAACAGGAGGCCTTAATTCACACCTTTGAGAAGGTCTGAGATAAGATTAGCTTCTGGTTGTACCACGTCTTCAGAAGTGTCCTCGTCTCCGCAGGTGAACAGGAAAAGCAGGTCGGCACATCAACGTATCAGCGCTTGGCTCTCAGGCAGCACGGCTGTTCCTCCTCTGGGAGCAGTACAAAGCCTGCTCTGCCTCATTACCACAGCCAGGGAGGTCAGCTGAGGGGGGGGGGGTGCACAGAGCTCTCCCAGCTAAATCCCATGTCGCACTTATGTGTGAGAAAGGATAAACAACTGACCACGCCACCAGTTGTTGTCTTACTTTGAATCAAATACACTCCAGAGATCAGAGGAAGCTGTTTACTCCACAGGGCCCGAGCCGCACCGCCCAAGCACCCGGCTGGGAGCGTCCATGTCAGACCATGTCGCACTGCGTCAGCAGGATGTACTGCCCATCGCCAAAGACTACACGCAGCATAAAGGTGGCACCGGAAAAGGAGCAAAGGCTGTGGTGTTTGTTGCAGGTGTTGCCATTTTGTTTTAGTGAATGTGAGAGACCCTCGTCAGTTTAAAACTCAATGCCCCTTCATTTAGTGCTTGCAGTGTATTATTCAGAAGTTGTAACTTGTGTCTTCCTGGTGGCCACAGTCAGGTATTCATAGGTTGCTTCTTCTAGAGAGTACTACACACCTCAAAGATGTATCAGCGTTGGAGCAGTTTCAATGTCCCATGCTGGAAAACCCTCTTGCTAACCGTGTTGTTGTCACTGCTAGATCTCTGTGAAGTAGTGACACATATTCCTGCAGTTCTTTGATGTATGAAAGATCTACAGAATCTAGACAGGAAGTGACATCAGGACGGCGTTCAGATATCCCTGGTGCAGGGGCTGCTTATGTGTGGAGGTAAGAGGTAAACCTGGATCCATTTCTTTTTGACTAACTGTCAAACATGTATGAAACATTAGTGAACTATAAATTCTACTCCTTCAGCTGGCTCAACAGCTTCAGCGCGTTGGGTGGGAGTGACTCAGAGTATGATCCCAGAGGCAACTTCCTGTGCACATCAACGCTGTCCTGTCTTGGGTTACACAGAGAGAAGAGCTCGGGTAATACACATCTTCACTCTGCAAGTCCTCAGTGGTGGCAAAGCACTCAGATCGTGTACTTGAGTAAAAGTAGAAGTATCAGAGTACTCTGTTACAGTAAAAGTCCTGCATTCAAAATGTTCCTCAAGTGAAAGTAGAAAAGTATTATCATCAAAATACAGTAAAGGTATTCGTTGTGCAGATTGGTCCATGTCAGAATAATATAATGATATGTTTTATAATGATTGATCATGAAAGTGTTCTCAAAGCTGATGAAGGTGCAGCTAGTCTGAAGTACTTTGTAGACTGCAGGGTAGCTGGTGAAGGTGCAGCTAGTCTGAAGTACTTTGTAGACTGCAGGGTAGCTGGTGAACTTACTCCAGGTGGAACTAAAGTCTGATTCAACACTTGGTTAGATTTCACATCATTAATCCAGATCTGTGAAGTAACTAAAGGTATTAATACATGTAGTGAAGTACACGATTTACCTCAAATTGAAATCAAGTAAAGTACATGTCTCTCAAAATGGTACTTAAGCACAGCATTGGGGTAAATGTACTTCGTTACTTTGCACCACTGCAAGTCCTGCAGGAAAATAAACATATTCAAAACTCTGCCTGGGCACCTGTGTGTGTGTGTGTGTGTGTGTGTGTGTGTGTGTGTGTGTGTGTGTGTGTGTGTGTGTGTGTGTGTGTGTGTGTGTGTGTGTGTGTGTGTGTGTGTGTGTGTGTGTGTGGCTCTGGCTGTGACTGTGGGACTGAGGTGCCCTGGGTCCCTGAGGCCTGTGGCTGGGCAGTGGGCCCGTGGTAGCTGCCCAGCGTCAGAGAGAGAACCACAGAGGAGTGTCACACTTCAAAGGAACTGACAGCATACACAAATCAACAGCAGCAGCACAAACAGCCACACCAACAGTGAGAGGGCAACAATCTGAAGGCATGACAGTTGTCTTTATCGCCATGGTAATGAGCGAGGAAGATAAATGCTATCAAAACAAATGTGAAAAAGATACATTCATCCATTTCCTTGAGGAGCCGTGCATAGAAGAGTATATAGCAGACGGACCTCAGAGGGAAGCTATAATCGCAGTGTTTTCCAGCACCTGTTGGAACCACGTGCTGAGGGCGCATCAACCCATCGGGGGCGCCACACATTGGGGAGAAAAAAAAGAGAATTTTTTTATTTTATTTTATTTTATAACACAATTTCCCGATTTTGGATCAACAAAGTACATCTTATTATCTTATACTAACAGAACTACGCATATATTGCGTACAGCGCCCATAGACTATGGCGCACCCCCCCCCCAGTTGAACCGCCCCAGCCACAGTAAAAACCAGAGGTTTATGTGAAATAGTTCTTTTTTTGAAATAATGGTTTCAGTGTGCAATTATAGGTTTTAATTTTGTATTTGTGTTCATTTAAAATAAATCAAACTCCCAAGAAACGTACACAGCTTCTGTGTGCTTTTATTAACATTGGAATTAACTGTGTAAGCAGCCACGGGGGGGGGGCTTGAGAGAGCTCTCTCCTGAAAGACTGAGCGGCTCTGATAGCCTCAGCTCAGGGAGGTAAAGGCACACCTTCATGTGATCATTAGAGTTATACAAAAGAAGAGAACAGGTGAAAAACAGGTATAAAATACTATATGACAGTAAAAAAAAGTTGTTATTAATAAAGAAGAATACAGTTTGAAGGGGAGTGATTTGTAAAATATCCATAAAGAAAAAGAAAATCTGTTTACAGTTCTGATTCATCTGGTGCTGAGAGATGTGTCCATAGATCTCATGTTGCTCTCAAAGTGCACCAGATTGATGCTTTTAACTTCCCCATTAAGAAGACATTATGGGGGGGGGGGGGGCGCCAGCTAAAATCTTGCCTAGGGCAGCAAATTGTTGACGTGGAAAACCGTTCTGTCTGTGGATGTTCCATTTTTAGCAAACCGACCGCAAATTGCTGCATCATTTCCCTCGTGGTGCACACTGTTTTCTTTTAAATCCGGTCTGTGACAGAGGAGAATCTTGAATTTATTTTTAAAAAAATGCAATAAAACAAAAATAAAAACCCTGACCAACGTAAAGGTTGTAAGTGTGTTATATAATATATACAAAGTACAGCATTCTCATGGGTACATATACTGATTATGAACTTTGTCTGTGTATATCGTACGCAGGATTTCTCTTTATGCGCTGCAGATATACAAATATATGAAATGATCAGAGCTGATATCACTTAAAAGCCTCTTCCACCTGCTCAACAAGTGACTCTTCAAATGTTTCTATTGCAAAGTTTTGTCAAATTATTTCCAATTCCAAAGGTTCTTTGTATGTGAAGAACTGCTCCCGCAGAGCAGAGAGGTGACACGAAGAACAAAAGGACATCTGTGTGCAGATCACTGTGGGGGACAGGGACGCCAGTCCGTCAGTCACTCTCCCTCAGAGCGAGACGTGAAATCTGTCATTACACCAAACCACAGCTATATTTAGAAAACCGTGAGCATTCATACTCTAAGGCACATGTGTCAAACTCGAGGCCCGGGGGCCAAATCCGGCCCGTGGTGGATCTAATTTCGGCCCGCAGGATAATTTCTAATCACTATTAGATGTGGCCCGCCGGTATATGGCACGCACACCTTCACTCCACCCTGAGGGTCTCCTCCGCTCAGAGCCGGACCCCACACATTGATGACCTGTACCCGAGATGAGAGGCCAAGTGTCTGAGCTAGCATCCCAGAGCAGCACACTGAGCTCAATGGATGCTTCCTTCTGCTCTCTCTCTCACGACAGCAGGGCATGTTGGTTTCTCTCTGAGGGGATCGTTTGTTGAAGCTGTTGTCGGCCTGACTCTGAGAAGCTGCAGATAGAGCCACGAGACATGAGTCTGAGAAGCTGCAGATAGAGCCATGAGAAATGAGTCTAGAAGCTGCAGATAGAGCCATGAGAAATGAGTCTAGAAGCTGCAGATAGAGCCATGAGAAATGAGTCTAGAAGCTGCAGATAGAGTCATGAGAAATGAGTCTAGAAGCTGCAGATAGAGCCATGAGAAATGAGTCTAGAAGCTGCAGATAGAGCCATGAGAAATGAGTCTGAGAAGCTGCTGATAGAGTCATGAGAAATGAGTCTAGAAGCTGCAGATAGAGCCATGAGAAATGAGTCTAGAAGCTGCAGATAGAGCCATGAGAAATGAGTCTAGAAGCTGCAGATAGAGCCATGAGAAATGAGTCTAGAAGCTGCTGATAGAGCCATGAGAAATGAGTCTAGAAGCTGCTGATAGAGCCATGAGAAATGAGTCTAGAAGCTGCTGATAGAGCCATGAGAAATGAGTCTAGAAGCTGCTGATAGAGCCATGAGAAATGAGTCTAGAAGCTGCAGATAGAGCCACGAGACATGACTCTGAGAAGCTGCAGATAGAGCCATGAGACATGACTCTGAGAAGCTGCAGATAGAGCCACGAGACATGACTCTGAGAAGCTGCAGATAGAGCCATGAGACATGACTCTGAGAAGCTGCAGATAGAGCCATGAGACATGACTCTGAGAAGCTGCAGATAGAGCCATGAGACATGAATGCACCTGAGTATTTAATGTTGTTCTATAGGCAATCATTGAAGCTTTGTTAGTTCCAGGTTTAATATGTGCAATACGTTCATTTCAATACGTTCTGCAGTAAGCATTGAACCAGTCCGGCCCTCCACTAGCACCCATTTCTTTATTTTGGCCCACTGTGTGTTTGAGTTTGACCCCTGCTCTAAGGTTTGGTCTTAGGAGGACCAGATGGTGAGTCCTCACATAACATGAAACCTCACTTCTTCAATATGGGCCTTATCGTCAGTGGTGGGACAAGTACTCAGATCTTGTACTTGAGTACAAGTAGAAGTACTCAGATCTTGTACTTAGTAAAAGTAGAAGTACTCAGATCTTGTACTTGAGTACAAGTAGAAGTACTCAGATCTTGTACTTAGTAAAAGTAGAAGTACTCAGATCTTGTACTTAATAAAAGTAAAAGTACTCAGATCTTGTACTTGAGGAAAAGTAGAAGTACTCAGATCTTGTACTTGAGTAAAAGTAGAAGTACTCAGATCTTGTACTTAATAAAAGTAGAAGTACTCAGATCTTGTACTTGAGGAAAAGTAGAAGTACTCAGATCTTGTACTTGAGTAAAAGTAGAAGTACTCAGATCTTGTACTTGAGTAAAAGTAGAAGTACCAGAGTGTAGGAATACTCTGTTACAGTAAAAGTACTGCATTCAAAATGTTCCTCAAGTAAAAGTAGAAAAGTATTATCATCATACTCCAGGTGGAACTAAAGTCTGATTTAAGATTAGGGCTGTGCAATTAATCGTATTTTAATCGCAATTACGATTTTGGCCTGCCACAATTACGAAAACAACATAATCGAAAAAAACGATTATTTGGCTTTGCTCGGTTGTGACAGTGCAACATATTTGATCTCATTTATTTTCGTCTAATTTCTTTTTATTTATCATATTAATATATGTTTAGTAGCTCGTAGAAGTGCGCTCCAAAATATGTGTTGATCTTGTTTATTGGTATTTATTATTTATTTAAATGTAAATATAAATGTATCATTTATTTTTGTATTGGTATTTGAACAGTATCTTTTTAACTGTACTGAAAACAGTACAGTTAAAAAGATACTATTTGTTTTAAAGTTCAATAAATGGATGTTTTCAAAGTCAATGAATAATCGTATTTAATAATCGTGATATCAATTATTGACCAAAATAATCATAATCATGATTATGATTTTTGCCATAATCGAGCAGCCCTATTTAACACTTGATTATATTTCACATCGTTCATCCACATCTGTGAAGTAACTGAAGGTATTAAATACATGTCGTGGAGTAAAAGTACACCATTTACCTCTGAACTGTAGTGGAGGTACAAAGTAGCAAAAGAGTGAAATACTCAAGTAAAGTACAAGTATCTCAACATTGTACTTAAGTACAGTACTTGAGTAAAAGTACTTGGTTACGTGGAGATGGAGCAGGGTGGCAGGGGGATCTGCACAGTGAGAGCCAGGGAAACAAGCTGAATGCAGATCATCCTTCTACAGCCATTACATTGTGCAATAAACATTTACTTTATAATAATAAGTTAAAGCAAAACATAAGAAAGTGTTCTTTCAGAATGTTGCTGACAGAAGAGCTAAACTAAAGCACAGCCAGCTAAATGTGTCAAAGCCTGAGCAAGTCTGGCCAGGTTCCTCTAACCATAGGGGCTGTATGGCACTTAGTGATGAAGCATCCTCCACCTCAAAGTGCATCTCCACAGACAACAGCTGTGGGCCCCCAGGGGAAGCTGGGACTCATCTTTCACAGAGACACTCTTTCAAGCCTGCTTTAGTCCTATCCACTCACATCGTCTCTCTTTGTTTTGCATCATCCATTTTCATATGTATTTCATATGTTTGGGGAAATGGCCTCCTGTCTCGTGTGCAAGATACCTGAACAAACACATCGGGCCAGAAGGCAGTCACCGTGGTCTCTGTGTGTGACGTACACATCGGGCTTGAGAGGAGGTCAAACAGCATGTGTTAGAAGCAGGTTACGGCTATGTGTTGAACTAAGCTACCAGGGAAAGAGATGCTGCGATACGTCTCTAAGCGTCACACAGGAGGAGCAGCAGCTCGTGGAGTGGTCTCTTCGACAACCAGCTAGAACCCCGGAGGGCGATTCAGAGTGCGAAGAACTCAGCCATCGGAGAGCCATAAGTGAAGAACAATGTGTAACTGGCCGGTGATCAGTTTCACCCGCTACTCAATGGGTTCTTCCTTGGATCCCGCTACACCTCCCCATCACGCTTCCATCACCTCCTTGGCTGAAGTAATAAGGACATTTGCATGGCACTATTACTAACAAAGGGGACGATTTAGAATGGATGGAGAAAGAAAGAAAAAGAAGTATAATAGTGCCTTGGATCTCTGTTCATCCTTTTTCATGTTGCCAGGAACTACTTCCCAAACTCAGCGTGTCGATCACAACCACAGCAGTGTGAGGCGGCTCTTAAAAGCATATTCAACTGACTGAAACTATTGTCTTCTCAGAACAGGGCGGTGGTGGCGAAGTCCATAGGGACTTGGCTTGGCAACTGGAAGGCCACCAGTCCTGGAAAGACTAAGTGCTACCGACGTGTCCCTGAGCAAGGCACCGTTCCCTACACTGCTCCTCAGGCGGCGTACATGGGCGCGAGAAGGGGGGTGCTGAGGGCGCTGCAGCCCCCCCTAGCGGCAGGCAGGGGGTGCGGAGCTCCCCTGTCTGAATTATTATTTGACGGTTATTGCTGCTCCCGCTGTGCACAATCTGTGTAATATGGAGCCAATACATTCCACATCGTTGGCTCCTGCAGCCCCGGACAATTCTACCTCCATAATATAATACATTAACCGTGCTTTACGTGAACCTCATCATGACACTAGAGAGGACGGCAGGACTGTAATTTCCAGTGTTCAGTGAATGCAACAGAGGCAAGACACTAGACCAATCAGAGAGTGTTTGTGTCATTCAAGCTCGGCTCTGTGTGTGTGTGTGTGTGTGTGTGTGTGTGTGTGTGTGTGTGTGTGTGTGTGTGTGTGTGTGTGTATGTGTGTGTGTGTGTGTGTGTGTGTGTGTGTGTGTGTGTGGAAATAGCGCATTTAGTGTGTGAGAGAGGGAGAGAAAGAGAGGGAGAGAGAGAGAGGGACCGGTGCCAGCAGCAGGGACCGTGTTGTTAGCATCTGGTTAGCAGTTAGCTAGCTGCACTAACGGACACACGGAGCTGTTGGTTCCACAACAAGCTGGAGGAGAGCTCTCCTCTCGGACTGAGAGGCTCAGGTGAGCTAAGGACTCTCTGAGTGTTTAGATAGTTCACTTTAGTCTAAGTTATCTCAGTGGGTCTCAAACGGTTTGGTCACAAATTATTCAAAAGATTATTTCCGCGGCACACCTTCATATGATCACTATAGTTATAAAACAATAAGAGAATAAAGGAAAAACAGGTATGAAATACTGTATGGCAGTAAAACAAGAATACAGTTTGAAAGGGAAGTGATTTGTAAAATATCCATAAAGAAAAAGAACATCTGTTTACAGTTGTGTTTCATCTGGGTGTTGAGGGATGGATCCATAGATCTCTTCATGTTGCTCTCAAAGTGCACCAGATTGATGCTTTCAACCCCCCCAGCACCCCCACTCATACCTTCCCGCGCCTCTGGCGGCGTACATAACGGCAGCCCACTGCTCCTAACACTAGGATGGGTCAAATGCAGAGAAACCGTTGTGTTACTAGTACCTGTACTACGCAATAAGTTGAGTCTTCAATCAAAGTGTTAGCAGCTGTCTTCAGTCTTCTTTAACAGGCAGAGACCCTCACTATTCTATCTGATGAAGCCCTGATACATCACATCCATCCATTCTGCAAAGGCCACATGTGATGTGACCCAAGCAACCAGTTCATCAGTGTGTTTGTTTCTTTGATACGATACAGAATGTGCTTCAAATGTTATTGGTGCATGCAAAACAGAAATGCAGCTTATCTGAGTGCAAACACAGGCCAGATCAAAGCACACGGCATCATTTAGCCAGGCAGACATAACAGTGCGCCCCCCCACCCTGATGTGTGGCGTGTCCCCATGGAGCAGATGCAGGGTAACACAGATGCAGGCAATGACAAAGGGACCTGAATACCAAACAGATCCTCTGATATCAGTGGAAATAGGCTGAGAGGGATGCTAACGGAGGAGAACTGCCATTTAAATCTCACTTGTGGATTTGTGGTGTTTACATGTCGCCCTGTCCTCAGAGACAGCAGCAGAGACCCCCCCCCCCGCTCAAGAAGAACATGAAAGGAAGTCTGAACTTGGACAATGAACATTGAATGACTCAGAGAAGGCTTGGGAGAAGATGATGTGGTCGGATGAGACCAACATCGAGATCTGTGGCATCAACTCGACACGCCGTGTTAGAGGAAGAGAGATGCTGACGATAACCCAGAACACCACCCGTCTGACGGGGGTCCGCATGGAGGTGGAAACATTCTGCTGTGGGTGTTTCTGTGCTAAGGGGACAGGACCGCTTCCCTGCATCGAGGAGAGGGTGGACGGGGCCATGCACCCTAGCATCTTGGCCGATAGCCTCCTTCCCTCAGCCAGGACATGGGTCATGGAGGGGTCTTCCAGCAGGACGATGACCCTGAACATACGGCCAAGGCAACACAGGAAGGAGAGGGAGGGGCCTAGCCAGTCTCCGGACCTCAATCCCATAGAACATCTGTGGAGGGAGCGGAAGCTTCCAGAGGCCAGGCATCAGCCTCAACACCTGCAGGGTTTGGAGAGGGTCCTCAGAGAGGAGTGGACCAACATCCTTCTGAGATGTGCACAGACCTGAGACCAGCTACAAGAAGCGCCTGACCTCTGTGTCCAACTAGGGTTTCTCCACCCAGTCCTAACACATGTTCTGCAGGGGATCAAATACTGATTTCCCAAAGTTAAATGCTAATAAAGTTTTATCTTGTATATAATGTCAGTCTCTGGATTTTCTTTTTGATAGTATCAAAAGACCTAACCTAACACTAAAATGACAGACTGTTCATGTATTTGTAAGTGAGCAAACGTACAAAATCGGCAATGGATCAGATGATTATTTCCTTCACTGTATATTTCAGATAATATCACTAATATCATTCCTCCCTCTGGGATCACATTTTAAAGCCATCCATGTGAAGCAGTTTGACTCCAAGATGATAATAAATGAACTTAACTTGCCACTTTCCAAACGACTACATGTCAAAGGCTTGTGGCACGGACGACTTCATTGTCTAACTTAAATCTTTATGAAGACATAAAAACATGGATACAGTTGCTATGTCAACATGTAGTCCATCCCTGCCCCTGACAAAGGATCTGTAGGTTTAGTGCAGAGAAAAACATCCACTGTGACAAAACTAGAATCCCCACGACGATGCAAGTTTCAAAGTAAGTTGCTAATAAGAAACTGCTTTCACAACTGAAAGAGTATGAAACAACGCACGCTGCTGGCTGCTAACGTGTTTCCAGAAAAGCAAGAATTATGCAAAACATTGCGAAAGTGCAAAGAGATGATAGTGAGCAGAAGGAGAATCTTCACCAAAGCACAGCTGTGTAGGAGACTCCACAGCACCAGAGCGCAGCCGGCTATCAGGCAGGAAGCGCACAACAGTTCCTCTCTGTGGAGCTAAACACATGCAGCCGTTACGCTAGCAGGGCACACTGAGGGGAGGAGCGGTCGGAGACGTGGTGGATTTGATGAGAGCAGTTTGGTATTTTTGCAGTTTAATGCCATGTTTCAAATGAAACTGCTGACTTTATAGCGTCCTATTTTGGATGTTCTGGATCACCATAAAAACCAATGCACACGTCACTTCACCAAAGCTGTCGCCTAGGTTACTGAGGGAATTATGCACTTCTTCTTCTTCTTCTTCTTCTTTGCTCCACCTATGTGGGAGCTATTTACTGGATCCAAACTTGACAGCTGAATTACACATTGCAAAAAGGGATAAAAGCATTTACTGAACTTTTCACTATTTTTGCGACAAAACCAGATCCAGTGGTTTGAAGTATATGTTCCGTTTTAAATAATGTTACTATTACTACTCTCCATCATACACACACAAAGCATTGGCCCAACAAATGTTTTGATTTTCTTCTCACAAGAGAACGTGGTTTTAATGTGCTCCCGTAATGATAGTGGAGACGAGGTTGGCTGAGGCACCTCGCCAGAGGTCCTCACCGCTCTGCAGGCTGTGTCAGATCCTCTATATGATGCAGGAAGGATTCTTCATCCACAGTATAACATGAGCTCCACACTAACAGGATCAAGTTTAAAACCCACAACTTTTGTGTAATGGCTTGGTCACCGAATTCACCGGCATGTCATTTTGAAGTCATTGAGCTGGAGGCTTGGTGACGTAGACAGCAGGCTGGCTAGCTGCTTCCATTCAAGGGCAAGCCCGTCACAATACTCCGCTGAGCTAGCTAGCTTGCTAACCGCCTTTAAGCAAGCTACTTAGTTGGACTCGTGGCAATTCAAAAGAGGTGAAAACAGCCATGCCATATGTCCATTTCAAGCAAAGGGGAGGAGGGGTAGGGGAGAGTGGGGTAAGATGAGCCACCCCCTTTATCTGTGAACATGTGTTGTCATGTGACCATACATTCAGGAAGCACCCATCGTTTCATTTGGCTATGATGGAGAGAAGCACATGGCCAAGTGGTAAATGTGTTGTGTTTTCACAATAAACCACGTTCTTGTAAAAGTAGATGTTCAACATGTAGTTAAGTCTCTGTACTATAAAATGGAATAGTTAACGGATTAGTTTTTCATATTTTTAACATTGTAGAAAAGCTGCCAAGAAAGTCCAAGAGAAAGACTGAGGAGATGGAGAGAGCCACTGATGCTGAAGCAACTTCTTTAGGATGGCCTACCTGCCTGTCAGCCTTCCATCGGGGCACACACTTATCTCGTGCCCTCATTGGTCATGTGCGCGTTCCTGTGTGTAGGAGGAGGGGCTTTGTGAGGAAGTGGCAGATTTTCTCCGGTTGTGTAATTCTAGCGATCTCGAGCCGGTTTCTCAAACTTACCTACCCCACCTTTAAATATTGCATGAAAGCATTAATCTCACATCACTTTCTTGACCACTATTGGTAAATAGTGTAAATACTAAATTGGGTGATCTTTCTAGTATTAAAGTGGTAAGATGTCATTCGGTAAAACGGTTCTCACTTAAAGTCAATGAAGATAATTGTTTGTAAAATGATGAAAATAATTAAAAATCATGAACTATTCTATGCGGCATATTTTTTCAAGTCTCTTGATAAACATTTTAAAGTTTTGATAAGATGCACCTTTAAAAACATAAATAAATATCTAAAAAACTTTGTTCCGCAAAGAAACATTTTCCTGAATGTCATTCGGTAAAATCCGATCAGAGGCCATTTTGAACTATAGTCACATGACTTTAGTCAGGCCACATGTGATGACATCACTCAGAGGACCCCTGAAGACCGCCCAAGTTGAAGGTAAGTTTACATTTTGCTCCTAATTTTGAGATGATTACACCTTTCCATGTGTGGTTCCATGTGTCACAGATTAGAGTGTCCTTCGGTGAAACGTCAAAAAAGGGTTTATAACGTTTTTAATTTTAAAAACATTAAGTTATAGGTGAAATTTGAAGTTAACAAATTGAGGTCAAGGTCATTGTTGCTAATAGGCGACTGTTAGGAATGAATTTCTATGAAATTTGTCATTCAGTAAAACAGAATTTGTCATTCAGTAAAACCGTTTGTCTGGATGACATCTGTTATCCCGAAGGACACAGTGGATGTAACTGATTTCTTTCTTTATTGATTGATTGTTTTAACATGCTATTGAGTTTGTATAACTGCATTTATTTAATTTTTAATTTAAATTTTGTATTATTATTCAAATAAAACATTTTAACAGATGCCTGTGTCCAACAAGGAGAGGGGTGCACGCTTCCGTGCAAGGATAAGGACAGATCCTGCTGCTAGGGAGGAGAGACGAGCCAAGAGAAGGGACAGGTATAACTGTGAAGGTGTATGAGAGCAGTTATGGCAGCAAACAGTGTAGCATGCATTGTCTATAAGTAGGGATGATCCAATCATCGGTCACCGATCGAGATCGGCCGATACTCCCTCTCTCCCGATCGATCGGTGCTCTCTAAACATGCCGATCGCGAGAGCCGATCGCATTACGGAAAATGATGACGTAAAATACATGACACTTTTCTCTGTGCGCGGCAAATCAAGCTGACAAAATGGCTTCACTGGTCTGGCAGTATTTCAAGGTGTCCGAAACAGACATCAAAATAGCGGTATGCAAGGAGTGTGAAGCAGAAATGCCCCGTGGTGGAACGCAACCACGACAATTTAATACCAGCTCTCCCGGATCTCCGCCCGCGGTGACTGACCGGTGACACACACTTCAAGTTAAACCTAACACACTTAGCTATTTGATCTACCTCTGGAACAAGCTAATTATAAATATATTTATTCTTCACTGTCGGGCCACTCATTACTGGATCAGTGAGCTGCATGAGATACTGACGGGCTGTCAGGAGAGAGAGAGGGGGAGGGGGAAACGAGAGAGCGTCCGCTCATTTCTCCCGTGTTATTATTATATATACAGTCTATGGTTATTATTCAAAGTTAATGTACTGCATTTGAATGTAATAATTATGTTGGTTGTTTGTGGAAGCGCCAGTGAATGAGCCCCATTAACTGAGTTTTAAACATCACTTTAAATGGAAGATCCCATAGGCCCCGCCCACTCGATCGGATCGTCCGATACTGATTCTGCCGATCGGCCCCAAAATTGGCGATCGGAGCATCACTATCTATAAGCCTGAATCTGTTTTCCATATCTACAGTACCAAAGTGCATTTGGCAGTTAACTTGGCTTAAATGTTCATTAAAAAGAATAAACAAATGAATATCTAATAAATAAATACATGACTAAATAAATTCATTCATAAATACTTTGTAGGTATAAACAGAGGACGCAAGCTGGACAGCATGACCATCCGTCCGTCACAGAACTGACAGCATCTGCTGCTGAAAAGAAGAGGGAACAGTGGAGGCTCCATCAGAGGCGACGTGGGGAAAGAAAGAGGCAGGAAGCTGATGAACCTCACACCTCTGTCTGAGGACTCTTTTGAGGAGCCTCCACAAGTTGCCCAAGCTGAACCATATCAGCCATCCTCACCTTGGGAGGGACCACTCTCATCCTCAACACCTGATAAGGCTTCACGTGGAAGCAAGACAAAAAACTGTGAAAACCGTGCACGGAAACTGAGGGAGGAAATAGAAGAGTTAAGAAAGCAACTTCTAAGAGAAAATGTGAAGTACATCTCAAGCCTACAGTATGCCACCAATTCCAACTCCCTCGACATGACGAACGGGCAGTATGGGGACATCTGAAACATGTTATGAGACTGAGTCTGTTTTTTGATGTCAATAAATGTAAAGTTCAATTATAAAGTCTGGTATCCTTTTTTTAATGTAGGACTACAGCCAGTTATTGGATCTATGTGCAATGGCATATTACAGTACAACGAAAGACGTCATACAGTAAAACAATGAATTTTACAACAAATATATAAAATAGTGTGTTACTTGACATAAACAATGAAATGAATGAAGGGAATTTAATTATAATAAAAGGTTTCATATGATTTGAAAGCATTTGTACCTGTACTGGAATAATGTAGGAACAAAATGTTGACGGATGAAAAGCTATTGCCTTAAAAGACAAAATATTTAATATTCGTAGTTTTGGTGTGAAAATGATATACCTGGATAATATAGATTCCTTATAGATCAATAATTACATTTGTCACTATCTGTGACTGTGTCATTGTCATTGATTTTAATATCATATGGAAAATAGCCTTGTTTTGCCGAATGACATTTTCAAGGGGTGTATACAATGAAATGCATTAAAATGCCTTATAGTGTTACATTTTTCAGTGGGCACATGCAAACATGAAAAATACATATTTGAATTCACTCCGAAAATGTTGAAACTGACTTACTGTTTCATTTTAATTTTTTTGCCATTTTGAAAATATAAAATGTCACTGACCCATAATTATCATTGACTGCCTGGCCTATATAAATCAGTAAAATACATCTACAACAGACTTTAACATGTGTTTACCTACCAGCTACATTTACAAGGATATTCCTTTAGGGCTGTTTAGTTCATCCTGATTCTGATCTGGCTCTTTCAGGTTTGTTTTACTGGCATTCATTCCCTCCAAACATGATTTTTATTTTTATTTTACACTGAACAAAAAATATAAATGCAACACTTTTGTTTTTGCTCCCATTTTTCATGAGATGAACTCAAAGATCTAAAACATTTTCTATAAACACAAAATAACCATTTCTCTCAAATATTGTTCAAAAATCTGAAAAAATCTGTGATGGTGAGCACTTCTCCTTTGCCGAGATAATCCATCCCACCTCACAGGTGTGGCATATCAAGATTAGGGATCGACCGATATGGCTTTTTCAAGGCCGATACCGATACCGATTATTAGTAATCAAGGAGACCGATAACCGATATTTGGAACCGATATACATTTGCAGTAAAAAAAAAAATCTTGGTGTCAAAATGTAGAATAACACAAACTCCAACACAACTTCTTTGAAATGCATGTAAGCATATATTATGTTTAATTAACTTTTAAACATCTTACAACTGGTTTCCTCTCTGTGCCCTTTTCTTTAGTGCAGCCATCTGCAATGAGTTAGAGAGAGAGACAAGAAGTGGGGCTGCAGGCTGACATGCTTAACTAACAATAATGCTTAATTTATTATATCTGTCTATCTAGCATAAAATCCCAATAAACTGCGAGCAACTGCAAAACACTATGCTAGCTAATGTTTTGCAAACTATTAAAAGCCTCACTTCTAATATTTTGCTAACCATTTGCTAGATACATGTTGGCTAGCTAATGAGCTTCACATATCAACCTGAAAAACTGCGTTCTTTCGCACCTGCCTGTAATCTGAGAAGGTCCCGCCTCTCTGGCTGGCTCCCGCCCGGAACATCTTCAGTAATAGCCTGTGGGCGGGACATTGCTCGTGTACACAGAGTGGTGACTGCAGCCAGAGAAACGGCCGCATCAGAGCCAAAGTTTTATCGGCAATTTGATAAAAAAAAGGCCGATACCGATAATCGGTCAAATGCGGAATATCGGCCCCGATAATCGGCCAAGCATGATTATTGCACAGGTGTGCCTTAGGCTGGCCACAATAAAAGGCCACTCTGAAACGTGCAGTTTTGCTTTATTGGGGGGGGTCTGGGGGGGTCCGAAAACCAGTCAGTATCTGGTGTGACCACCATTTGCCTCACGCAGTGCAACACATCTCCTTCATAGAGTTGATCAGGTTGTTGATTGTGGCCTGTGGAATGTTGGTCCACTCCTCTTCAATGGCTGTGTGAAGTTACTGGATATTGGCAGGAACTGGAACACGCTGTCGTATACGCCGATCCAGAGCATCCCAAACATGCTCAATGGGTGACATCAGAGATGTTCACAAGTCTTTTTTTGCAAGTCCAAGTCAAGTCTCAAGTCTTTGGTCACGAGTCCAAGTCAAGTCTCAAGTCTTTGTGGGGTGAGACTTGATCAAGTCTCAAGTCTTTGGTCACGAGTCCAAGTCAAGTCTCAAGTCTTTAAAAAAATAAAAGTCTCATGTCTCTTCTGGTTGTAATAAGCCTTCTATTGTCTGCTGCTATCCAGTCTGTTAAGAATACTGCACAGCTATATCTAAGAAGTTCAAAGCATGTACTGTGTTATTATCACTCCTATATCTATTAGCATACAGTATCAGTACTGATTAGTTGTTTGTTATATGATCACTTTAAACAGGCTATTGCAATATGAGGAAAACATCACACTTTAGATAACAGCTAAACAACAACTTATAACAACTTATAAGCAAAACACTTCAGAATCAGAAATCAGTTAACATTACGTAGCTGATGCTGAGCTAAACATGTTTGCTAACCGTCCATATGCGTTAATGTGACTGACCTCTCCGGGTGAGTTTTCAAGTGCCTGATGAAATTCGACGTTGTTGCGCCAGCATCCTTGATTTTGATATTGCAGACTTTGCAGTGTGCGCTCCTTTTGTTGGTGCCGCCGGCGTTTTGTTCGAAGTTTTTGTAGTTGAACCTAATTACAAGCAGTACAGCTGCAGGTGTGCCGCCGGTCGCCATTGTGTTACTACGAGGTAGTAACAGAGGCGCGCACGTCTGCGTAATGAGCCCGGCTAAAGTAACTGGATGGCCTACCTGCCTGTCAGCCTTCCATCTGGGCACAAACTTATCTCGTGCCCTCATTGGTCATGTGCGCGTTCGTGTGTGTTGGAGGAGGCGGGCTCTATAAGGAAGTAGCAGCCTCTAGCAGATTATCTCCGGTTGTGTATTTTCAAATTCTAGCGATCTCGAGACGGTTTCTCTCAAATTGACCTACCCCACCTTTAATACGCCAAAAATAGAAAACACAATGATTGTTCACGAGTCCCAACACACGAGTCCAAGTCGAGTCTGAAGTATTTTGGTCACGAGTCCAAGTCAAGTCTGAAGTCTCTGTGTGTGCGACTTAAGTGCGACTCGAGTCCGAGTCGCAGACTCGAGTCCCCATCTCTGGGTGACATGTCCAGTGAGTATGCTGGCCATGCAAGAACTGGGATGTTTTCAGCCTCCAGGAATTGTGTACAGATCCTTGCAACATGGGGCCGTGCATTATCATGCTGCAACATGAGGTGATGGTCGTGGATGAATGGCACACCAATGGGCCTCAGGATCTCATCACGGTATCTCTGTGCATTCACAATGCCATCAATAAAATGCACCTGTGTTCGTCGTCCAGAACATACGCCTGCCCATACCATAACCCCACCACCACCATGGGCCACTCGATTCACAACATTGACATTAGAAAACCGCTCACCCACATGACGCCGCACACGCTCAGTGGCGGCTGGTCATTAGGGGCAGGTGGGGCACAGCCCCACCTAGTGTCATCAGAAAGTATTAAAATAATGATTACAACAAAATGCAAAAAATTAATTAAAAAATATATAAAATATATTTTAAAATCATGTTTAATCATCTGATTCGTCTGTACATTGCTGTTCTAGTCTGTGTTCTTCTAATTAGTGTCTACAGTGTGTGCCTATTGAGCTGTTTAGAGCCATGTGCGACAAAACCCGATCCTGCCCCTCCCTCTCACTGTCTAAGTGAACGGTGACTGTAAAAACTACACTGCGCATGCTCAGAGTATTTTCCTATTTAATGTGTGTGGCAAAAAAGAATGCCCAGAGGGGCATAGAGCTGCCATCCCCACCATACATCATCTCACATCATTCAGAGCTGATTGGCTGTAAGTACGTGTGCCGCGAAAAGTGTGGCATGTGAAGAAGAGGAGAGAGCTGCAGTGACGTGTCCTAAAACCAGGAAGTAAGCTGCGCATGGCTTCCCTCCACAAAAAAGCAATGAGATTTCTCCATGGGATTTTAGAAAATAGCTCAAAATAAGATCTGTGGGAAACGTAGCTGTTAGATAAATGCACGTTTTGTTCAGCCGGATAATATCCACATGTCTACCCTACTTTTATCATTTTCGAATCATAAATCTATCGATTAGATTTATGATAGACTTTTGAAACTACAAGAAGATAAGGAGGACTTTTACAAAAAGTAATAGAGATTTTTGTCCAGAAGGAGAGGCAAATGGACTTCATCTTCAAGTCAAGGTAAGACCACAATTTTATTGAAAATGGGATCTTACTGAGAGAACAATTCAATATTTAAATGATAAAATTACAGATTTGTGAACAATATTTGAGAGAAATGGTTATTTTGTGTATATATAAAATGTTTTAGATCTTTGAGTTCATCTCATGAAAAATGGGAGCAAAAACAAAAGTGTTGCATTTATATTTTTGTTCAGCGTATTTTGACGAAACAGGTGTCACTACAGTGCAGACAGCAAAGCAGGTAGTGACAGAGAAAGGATGGTATATTCTTTACTTATGCTCAGATTTAACTTGAAAAGTCGATTGGTCACTTTACCCCTTGACTTGGCTCAAGCTGACACCAAAGAACACGACTGCTGTGTCGCCTCACGTCTCCTGCGTCTTGGCCAACAGTCACACTGGAACACACAGCAAAGACTTCAGCCGACGGCCAAGAAGCACATGCGTGAGTGGCAATAACTCTCCTTACCAGCAGGCGGCGGTAGTGTGTATTCCTCATTCAAAAGAGGAAACAACCGGAAGACAGACTGCGTGATAACCGAGAGAAGAAGAACAGACTGCGTGATATAAACAAACAACAAATAGCGTGTGCGTTCCATTTTCACTCTACAGCGAGAAGCTCATGGGGTTTACCTGAACCTGTGTCGAGAGCTGGAGTTAAATTAAATCTCAGATTTGCCTTATTAATAGTTTGTTTGGGTCCCTCACTTCCGTTTGCTTCTCATGCACTGATTCGCTAGCTGAACAGCCAATCAGAGTGATTTCTTTGGCTGACGGCCTTTAGCGGACAGCCTCCCGATTCAACATGTGGAATCGGCGGCGGAAGGTGTCGGCACGGCCGAAAAGACACGACGTGCGGGACATACCAATCTGAGTGGGCGACAGGACGCTCATCGACGGCCAGACATCTATCAACGGCCGAAATCGTCTCGGTGTGTCAGGGCCTTAAGATGGGGCAAGTTAAGCAGCAAGATACATTTTTTATGAGAAGTCATATTTTCATTGCCCTTTGTGATAGATGCATTATTTTCATTTTGATTGACAGAAGACATCCTGAAGTAAAGGTTGTTGTTGTCATTTGGCTTCTATCTGTTTTTTTGTGAAAATTGGCTGCCTAAGTCAGAAGCATCTGTCTTACTACTAAGGTTAAAAAAGCTCTGCTCTTTTTCTTTGCTTATTTCACCTTTGTTCTCTTCCCACTGTTTTTGCACCAAAGTGCAGCACTGCTTTGTCAACAGTTTGAGATGTATTGACATAAAACGGCAGTTACCCATTTTGTGCAGGGTTGCCAACTCTCACGCATCTGGCGTGTGACACACGCTTTCACCCTCAATCTCACGCTCTCACGCTGCCCAAACTATTCTCACGCCAAAAAACAAGAATACCGAAGACTAGAAACGGTTTTGAAAACTTGTGTCACGTAGTGATCATCTTCTCAATAGGACATCTTTGATAATGTCTTCTGGCCAATCAGAATCAAGATAACGGCGTGGTGTTGTTGCAGGAAGTCCCCACGGAGAATACTTTTGCTGTAGTTACAGTACATCTCTATATAGGTACATCGATACAACATTACGTGTTGATAGAAATCAACACGTAATGAAATAAGACCCCACGGTGTGATGATTGATAGGTGTGTGGGCTGTCTTTCATGTTGACACACAGAACAATGGGGGCTATCCACCCTTATCCACAATGTAAAGTCATTAACACAGCTTCTTCCCTCTTCTCTCTGTGAGGAGCAGCAGGTTCAGCTTTCAGAACAAAGTAACAACAAACTAAAATGGCATTCATTTTTTTTTTAAATATGTCGTGTAGTAATAGATGTATTTATTTTTCTTCTCAAGAGAGTACCAGAATGTGTATTTTATGTTAGTATTTCAAAAGAATCCCCCCAGACCCCCTGCATGTCACAATTCACATGTTATGTCACGTTTGTAGTTTTGTCTGTGTTGGTGTTGTTCTTGTCTTTGGGTTTCCTGTCTTATTGTGTAAAGTGTTCACCCCCGTTTCCTGCCTGTCTGCTTTCTGTCTGTTTCCCTCCCTGATTACCCGATTGTGTTCACCTGTTGTCCTTGTGTTTCTCCTCCCCTGCCCGGCTGTTTCTCGTTGTCATGATTACCCCTTCTTGTATTTAGTCTTGTCTCTGTCTGTGTTCAGTGTTGGGTCATTGGTTGTTGGTGACGGAGTTCACCGGAGAGTGTGCTGTTCTGTGTTTGTCTTTATCCTTGAAATAAAGGGTTTCTCAAGAGTTATCTGCATTTGGGTCCTGCTTCCTTCACTCATCCGTGATACTGCAGGGGTTGGGTTTTCAGCATGTCAACTTTTTCAGCTGTGGGGAAATAGCAGGATTGGCTCCAGGTCTCCCTTTTTATTTACTATAAGACAAATGTGCCTTTTTATTTCATACAGATCAATTTGGATTGAGACAGGGAAATAATCTAAACCTCAGGCGTGGCGTTTCACTGTCAAGGGGTAGCGTGTATGTAATTACATTGCAAATACTGACTTCACCCCACCACTGTATGGGTTAGCCCTACCAGAGATTACCCAACAAAAATACTCTCTCGCAACTGCCGACCCGTATTGCGCAAGCGCAGATCTAAATGGAAATGTATCTAGTACATTTTTATTTATATAAGTCAATTAATTGCTTATCAGGCACACAATAAAATAGTGGAAACAAACATGTGTTTGACTTTCATTAGTGAATGAAACTTTGTGCCCTTTATAGTCCGTGTCCAATATTGTGTATTTGTATATATATCCTATGCTAAGGTCCCGCTGCTGACACGATAGCAGTCATTCCGTGCGCATATGTGTAATTAAACCCATGATATCAAAATCTCACTCCAGCCAGGTGCCCAAAGTTGGCAACCCTGTTTTGTGACGGGAAGGAACCGTCAGACTGTGTTCACTGTGTCAGCACTGAATGACTGTGGAGCCTGAGCGTTGTCAAGTATAAACAACACAAAGTGTGATCTTTTCTTTTTTCCATTTTTAATTCAAACAATTGCGGCCTGATGGTAAACAGGGCATATAACACTATTTTAAATATTGCATCACAATCTGATACAATAGTTCCAACTTTAGTTTAGATACTGATCCAAATCCAAATGTTGCCTTTTCTGTGATGCACAAACATAAACATAAAGAAAACCTTTATTCAGCAATTTCAGTACTTTTATATTTCAGCCGCTCAAATGGATATAATTTGCTACAGCTACATTTACATTATTTGTACTATCTATTAATCAGCTGTCATAAAAATCCAACCAGAGATATTTATACTGCTCGTGAGATAAATGCTATTCGTGACTGGCTCCTTATTCGTTTCCACTGAGGGATGCAGAGTTTCTTTAGTTTGGAAGGGAAAAAATAACCAAGGTCTTTCGTACACATTCTTCCCACCATACTAAGAGTGGTTCTCAGGGATCCATCCCAGCCCAACCCCAAAAAAAAATCCAAACCAAGAACAAAAAAACTAAACAGACCTGAACTAGGAAAGCAGCCCGGCAAGAAAACTCCAAGAGATTCCAGTATATTTAGGACACAGGCCACCGGGGCTGATAAGCACTGGGTTCACAGTGCCATCGATACTTCTATTACAACACAACGTTAACATCATTATTTTAAGTTAACGTTATGGTAACTTAAAGGGGACCTATCATGCAAAATGCACTTTTTGATGTCTTTTATACATAAACATGTGTCCCTGGTGCGTCGGGGAACTCACGCAGCGTGAGAAAATAAAACCCTATCTCTTTTCCTCCGTACCCAAATCTTTTAAAAATGGGGTACAACGAGCGGATACAGATTTGCTGCCTGACGTCAAATTGGCAGTGGACCCACAAAGTTGCTATCAGAAACAATGCCTGACGTGTTTTGGACGTAATCTCATTTTTGTTTACATTAGCAAGCCTCGCTAACACTCGGAGCTAACCTGTACTGTAGCAGGAAATAAAAAAAGGAACTCACCTTGTGATAAACCCGCAAGAGAAAAAGCATTTGAGCTCCATACTGTTTCAGAAATAATCCTTGATGTGGTTTAGAACAGGATGGCGTTTTACCACAGCAGAATTGAACTTTATCTCCGGTAGAATTCTGATCAGGCATTAGCTCCGCCCTCTTTTTTTTTTTTTTTTAAGCTAAGGACCCAAAATCTGCGTTTCTCTAACAGGGCTTCAAAAGAGGGGTTTGAGCAGTATGAGGCATGGCTACAATGGGTGATCTGTTTGGTATTTTAATCCAAAAACTTCAGACATGTTTTGTATAGGTATGGCCCTACAATATATTTTTCCAATATAGCATGATAGGTCCACTTTAAAATATCCAACGGGTAAAGGGTTCAAGTCTAAATATACATCACTTCAGACTTTTAGCTGCATTCACACAGTGGCGAGCCGTCAGGGCCCTCTAGGCCAGGGGTCGGCAACAGGCAGACCACGGTCCGGATCCGGACGCCGACCTATACGGACCCGGACCTATAATCAATACATTAATAGGGGATTTCAATTTTGACGGGGCAATTCTATTCTAACCGCTGCCGACAGGGGGCGAAAGAGACGAGTGAGCGATACAGGGAGAGAAACACAGAAGAAGAGATCTTCTTCTTTCGTGTAACGTTAGAGGTCCAACTCGGTGTCGTGTAGCCATGCCCGCATCTCTGGTCCTAAGTCGAAGAGGCTGGCTTCCGAGGGTGGTCTATATAAGGGGCAGATGGTGATTATATGGACAGCGGTCTGCTCAGGGTCACCGCACCGCACTTTCTGTATATCTGTATAGTTCAATGTTAATTGACAATACATATTGTTGTTTTTTTAAATTGTACTTTCTTTATTTGATTGGCAGTCAGTTGTTGATTACATGCAGACGTTGATACAGCTTCAGGCTACTTCAATACATATCACACTAATTCATAAAGCAAGTTAGACATTTTGATGTTCCGGACCTTTGCATGGGAAGATTTTCTCTAACTGGACCTTGTTGAATTGTAGTTGAATACACCTGCTCTAGGGCCTCTCTGAGGGCCTAAGATATTCTAAAAAATAATCTTAAAAAAATTAACATTTTTAACATAAATAATAATATATATTTGTTTTAATATATATTTTTTAAATATATTTGTTGTTATATGTTTCATTAGTTTCACCAAAATAACTTGATTTGATTGTATTTAAAATAACATTTCCAAAGAAATAAATCCTTCGAATCTGCCTATTCAGTTTCTGTTGGAAGGGTTAAATGAAAGAAGCTCCTTTAGCCGTCTCTGCGAGTTACGGCCCCGACACACGGCGGCGTGCGTTGCCGCTTCAACGCTTCTGCCCATTCACTTTGAATGGGGTGACGTCACGATTCGCCGAACTGCATTGTGGGAGCAAAGCGTAGCTTCTCTCGCGGTGCTCGCTGCAAAAGTAGAGCAATGTTCTACTTTTGCCGCCTCGACGGAGGCGTCAGCCAATCAAATCCCTCGTATGAAAATCTGACAGTACAAGCACTAGCCAATCAAACCGTGTGTATGTTGGGAGAGCCAGACCGCAGTTATTTCCCATATGTCAAAAAATGGAGGAGAAAGTTATCGTGGCGGTAGGGAATCACCCGGTACTCTATGACCAGTCCCTCTTTACATACAGGGATACAAACCGGAGGAGCCAGGCATGGGGGGAGGTGGCAGAGACAGTGGGGGAAACTGGTAGGTTTTCGCTTGTTTGGGGAGTTTATATCCAGTGTACTTCGTTTGAATGGACAGCTAGCAAGCATAGACAGTATATTTAGCCAGCATGGATGTAGCATGAATGCTTTGCTTTGTATGTCCGGGGCGGGACATTCATTTGATTGGTTGTTGGTCGTGTTGCTCGCATTGACTCCCCAAGCTCAAGACACGCCCACCGCCAAGTGGCAATGCACGCCGCCGTGTGTAGGGGCCGTTACGGTACGTCCACACAGCAGCTTCAGAAGAATCTTCCACCGCTTCCAACGCTTCTCTGCTCATTGACTTTGAATGGGGATGACGTCACTTTGCCTCGCTTTTCGCCGAACTGCATTGTGGGGGAGCGAAGCGAAGATTTCCAGGATGTCCAGGATTTCCAGGATTCCAAAGTTGAGCAATGTTCAACTTTTGAAGCTGAGCTGGAAGCGCCAGCCAATCAAACACATTTATGCAAATCTGACAGTAGAAGCGCTAGCCAATCAAACCGCGTGTAAGCAGGGAGAGCCAGACCGCAGTTCATTTCCTCATATTCCAAACGAGAAATTACGGTAGCAAATCACCCGGTTCTTTACGACCAGAACTATTAACGGGATACAAACCGGAGGAACCGGGCGTGGAGGGAGGTGGCAGAGACAGTGGGTGGAACTGGTAGGTTTTCACCTGTTTGGGGGGTTTATATATATATATATTGCTCGCATAAAATCCCCGGGGTTTTTTGATTTGTATGTCGGGGGCGGGAGATTCATGTGATTGGTTGTTGGTCGCAAAAAATTCCCAAGCTGTCAGACACGCCCAGCTCCAAGATTTTCAACATTTTTGAAAAGCTGCTGTGTGGACGTACCGTTACTGTGAAGATAGGAGCTGATTGGTGGTCCTGCTGTAAATGCACAGGGCCACTATAGTAACTGAACGAGAGAGTAATTGACAGTATAATTGACCAATCATATCTTCCCTCTAAATGGGTGGGTTTTATTATCACAGACTTCAAGTTCCGCCCGCTGTGAAGCTTTTATTGTTTCCATAGCCACAACAACTTCCTGTCAACAGTGTAAACTCGCCTTCAAAATAAAAGCATTCCAAATTACACTTAAAGGTCCCATGTCATGGCCATTTCTACTGATCATAATTCCATTGTTGAGGTCTACTAAAATAGATTTATATTGTGCTATTTTCCAAATAGTATGTGTAGTCACTCTGTCCTAAACGGCTTGTTGGAGCTCCTGCCCCCCCCCCCCCTCCCTCCCTATGAGCCCAGTGGCCGTCTGCGAAACAGCGAGACACAGCTAAACCCAGCCTGAAACCAGCCCGAACACACACACACCCGCAGCCTGGCTGGGAGTTTGTGCGTGTGCTCACACACCGACTCACAGCCTCACGGCGTCCAGCCGTCTCCGGGAGGAGAAATTGGCGGAGCTGCAGCTGAGAAAAGATTGAGTGTGTGTGTGTGAACCTAACGGCTCCACAGACGTAACGTAATGGCTCCACGGATTGGTCCATTTGGGTATGGGCACGTCACTGTACCCACGAAGGAAAAGATAAATATCCAACGAGGCGTTCTGGGGCAGCACAGACAGGTCTTCTCTGTGTTAGAGTTGTACTCGCTACAGGGTGCACTTTGAGGGTTTGTGACTCTGCAGACCGTTCACATGCAGAGAAAGCTACATAACACAAGGGGACCGGTAATAACCGGAAAAGCATGACATGGGACCTTTAAGACATACAACTGCAACACCCCCCATTTCCCCTCTGCTGGTCTATGGCCTTGTAGAGGGTAACGGGGTCGCTTAGATAAGCGGGCGAGTGCATCTGACGAAGAGATAGGTTGTTGTGCTCCCTATCTCTGTTTCTTATCTATATCCAATAGAACTGCTCGGGTCTTGATAGCAATCAATCAAGTTCATGAGATCTTTCTAGAGGGTTATCAAGAATAACTTGTATCCAATGACCTTCTCCCTCTCTGTCTGTGTCTGTGTCTTCTCTTGTTCCGATTAACCCAGCCAAATCTTTTTTCTTGTTTTGTATCTATATCTACGCCGGGATCCGGAGTCGAGGCTGATCCTCTTGCTGTAGTCCTGTGTCTTGGATCCTCTATCCTGAGTTCTGGATTAAGTCGTGGACTTCGGGTCGTGGCTGAACCTGTCTCTGCGGTCCTGCCTTGGGTCTCGTCATGCTGCTTCCCTGATGGCTTCCTCAGGATTGTAGCTGACATCCTCGTGGATTCATCTTCTTATTACAGACACATGCATTTCCAAACATTCGGTCTATATGCTGTCAAATGTATTATCTCTTGGATTTACACACGGCACCTATTGCACATCTGTCCGTCCTGGGAGAGGGATCCCTCCTCTGTTGCTCTCCCTGAGGTTTCTGCCATGTTCCCTTTAAACTGTGGGTTTTCTCCGGAAGTGTTTCCTTGTACGATGTGAGGGTCTAAGGACAGAGGGTCTAAGGACAGAGGGTCTAAGGACAGAGGGTCTAAGGATAGAGGGTGTCGTTTTTCTCATACTGATATTCTGAACAATCTGTGCTGTTGTATTTGCTGTAAAGTGTCTCTACTGTAGGCTATTTTTATTATATGTACAGCACTTTGGCTCCACCAAAGATCGTTTATAAATGTGCTATATAAATAAAACTTGATTTCATTTCATTTCGCTTTGCAACGAAAGTAACAAACATAATGCAATATCCTTTTCAATTTCAAAGAACACAAATTGGGTTATTTACAGGTGTTGTTTTGTGTGGTAGAGGGTCACTTTCATTGATGCGTGTTGCACCCCGGGCCGTTGTTGTGATAACCAGCTGTGACGTAATAACTCTCTTTTTTGACCAAAGGGGTGGGGTCAGAGGGCCTAGGTATAAAAGTCACGGCCTGCCACTGCATTCACATGATACATGGTCAAACGGCTCTGCGTCGTGCACCACTCAAAAACGCTGTGAGTGCTGCGCTCAAATTATTTAAACTGACCTAGTTACCGCTGACATTTGGACATGCAAGCAAGCAGAGGAGGTAACCATAGAAACAAAACATAACTGTCTGTTTTAACTTCATGGCTCTGCGCCAAACGAGGCCAAGACCAAATAGCGTGCCACGTGAATGCAGCTTTTATAATGTTTAAATGGATGTTATATAAACATGTGCATGATGTTCCCATTAACCTGAAGTCAGTCAGTGGCCATTATGTCTTTATGTAGGTCTGCTAAAACGCTTACGTGTATCTCTACAGAAGCAGTTCTCAAGTGTCAGAATATACTGACAAGAAGCAAGAAAGACGTCACCAAAAATGTTGGCATTGTTTCAGAACATTTAAAGAAGCAGTAAAGTCAATTAAACCAAGATCTGTTTCAAAATATGTGTATGTAGATTAAAGTTATCACCATGTGAATGTGACGTGAGTTGAACATAATATGCTAGGACCATCTCCTCCTGGTTTACCATGTTGTCTGTGTTGACCTGCTCCTGAACGAAGCCATCGTCATGGTGCCTCAGTCTGCTTTGGGATAAAGACACACAGCACAACTCGGAACTTATCCGAGCAGTAAAGATTATCAGCGTGGCTGCCAACAGGTTATCAAGGTGGAACTTTGTGTTTCTTGAAAAAAAATTCAACTTCATGAAATGATATCCCGGATTAGGATCAATGATTTGGTTAAAAACAATTAGTTGCTGAACAAGACACCCCCGTCTTTTCACTGGTCCTCCAATACATTGACAAACATGTACTGGTAATCCTTTATCGCTAGTTGTTCCTGTTTTAATCAAAGTTATTCATCTATTGTACTCTAGTAGCCGGGTACTACGGGTACGAGTGATAGTTGTGGTTGTTTTGGTCTGTTGCTGTGGTTACACTCAGTAAAGAACATTGGAGACCACATCGGCCAGGTGTATACTGTATGGCAAAGTGTGCAAAGATACAGAGGTCTTGTCAACTACAACTGCTCCCAAATGTTGAATAGCATAACATTTCCAAAAAAAGGTAGGTTAGATTTTGCTTGCTTGATTGGGCTTATCCTTTCTATACTTTAACTCCAGCTCCATGAATGTCACCTTCATTAAATAAACAAAACATATGTTTCTGAAAATCTAATTGCATCAATTGTGAAGTGACTGTCCTCCATCTCAAGTGTTTCCTGTTAAGAAGCCAGGACATTTAAACAGACAGTCCATTGTGAATGTTGAGCTGGACAGTGTACGTGTCCTGAGGAGGAACGCAGGGTGGTACAGTGGTGCTGACCTATTGCTCTCCATGCTCAGCTCACGTGAACTCAGAGAGAGGTTTGGAAACGGAGGACTCTCTGGAGCTGACAACATGTTTTTGGGGTTTTATCTCAAATTCAGTCGACGGAATCAAGGGAGTGGGAATGGAACGCAAAAAGGAATTTGAAAACAACAACAGCAGCAGCACTGTGAAATGACAGTGATTGGTCCGTAGAGATCGGCTCCCATCACATGTTCATTTTCTGAGAACACTTTCACAGTGTCTCAAAATCAAATAAACATCACTTTAAAATATCTTTACCCAGAATGCCTGCAGGAGTGGCCAGCCTATCTCTTTCCATGTTTGTCTTTGTGCACAGTAATTATTTTGAGCTCTAAGTAATTTAGTAAAAACCAGCGCTCCAACGAGAAAAACATAAACAAAATAGTGTTTAGCCATTTAAAATGTTGGGCTCGGCCTCCAACACCTTTGTTTACCACTAACAGCACCAGTAAGGCTGTAGGCCTGAGTCCTCGGGCTTCCCAGAGAGGGGAGGAGGAGCGGGGGATAAGGGGCGGGGCATACGATAATAACTACAAACATCTGATGCAAGACAGACAGCTGAAGTCTGCGCTGACATTCACTCATTCACTTTAGTGGACGATGACATGGTAGTAGAAACATATGGGCAGATGGTGAAGGCGTTATGGGGACTGTTAACAGCAATTACATTGAATGTAATTTAATTGAAGGCGTATCCTTTAACATAAATCACGTACACAGATTCAAAGGCTTTATTGTCCTTTGCAGAATAGCTACAGTGTAGATGTGGCATTACAATCTGAAGTACGAGGCTGCTCCAACACGGCAACATAGACATCAAAATAAAACGTAAAACATTTTTGCAATTAGAAAGGCAGGAATACGTAACCTATTTACATGAGAATGTATAATTTAAAACTGTACAATGTAATAAAATACTGCTTATTGTAATAACATATAAACACGTGGACTGTGAACTGATGTATAATAATAATACTTTTGCCTTTCATTATACCCAAAGACACCTTACAATGGATAAAGGAAACATTCAAAGTAAGATATAAAATACGAACAGGGCTGACAGAACATCATTCAGAAGCAGGCATGAAGTAGCATTGATAAACAAACCGGATTACGGATGTGTAGCTTGTTAAGACGTTTGGTGGGAGGGCCTGAGAGCAGACCCGGCACCAGAACAAATCTAAAGGGAGGGCATATGATTATCATGGGAGGGCCCACAACACCGTCACGTGCTGCGGGCCTGCGGCACAATATATACAAACAGCAAGGCCAACAGCAGTGCGTGAAGACGCACACTTATCACAAATACATACACAAATAAAGGGAGACATCGAAACCACTTTGGAACATTGTGTGCGTGGCAGCACAGACGCTGGTAAATCGAGCAAGGCACACTGTTAAGGATGGCAGCTTCCTCATCGCTGCACTCGGAGAGAAATAGTAGAGACGATGAACTGTTTAGCTCGCCTTGGGCATGGTTTATGTTCCTATGCACTGCAGGTGCATCCTTTCGCTCAGCCGAGCTAACTTAGAACAATATGTTGGCCAACTCTGCATCTTTGTGCTGCAGCGTATACTCAAACAGCGATAGGAAGAGCCCACTGCCTGCCTCGGACATGCTGTGGAGTGAATCGAGTCACCTCTGAGAGGGCGTTGGTTGACAGCTAAAAAAGCTATAATAACGGCTCTGTGCAGCTGACACGTAATAACGGCTCTGTGCAGCTGACACGTAATAACGGCTCTGTGCAGCTGATCTGCACCAAAGTACTCATTTCCTTATTTGTTTCCTCGCGTATCTCTCTCTCTCCACAAACTCTCACATGCAATGTGTTCTTTTGGTGCGGCATGCCTGAGCAGTCCTCTATCAGTCTGTAATGCGTGTTTCCAGTCGCAAAAACCTTTGACAGTAAAAGGCAGGATCGTAAAATCTCTGTCAAAATCCAGTCTTACCCGTCGGCCTTTACACAACTCTGACGAGGGGGGGAACTGTTTCGTGAACAGTCAAGGGGGGGGGGGGGGATGAACTGTTAGCGCTGTGTTATGCATGCCCACCGCACCTCTCGGGAGCGCGCACAGCGTAAAGCAAGAACTTGCAGACATTTCAATGATTTGTACGGCAAAGTTAGGTTTGGAAACGGTATCATTTACTCTTTGGCGGGCATGCATAACACGACATTACACCGGAGCCATGCTGCGGGGAAACTTTGGCGCTGTTCCGAGTTCTAATCTGTCAAAGTGACGGACTGCTTTCATATTTTTCCGTCATTGTTAAAAAAAATTGTCAGAGACGGAAAATATTCGGTTAACGCGACCTCAGCTCAGAGCTCACAGCGCCTCATATCTGTTCAGAAACTGGACAAAAGTTAAACATGAACAAACCCCAGACTGTCTGTGTCATGGCGAATTCAGTCGCTGTTGTATCTGTGTCTGTATCATGTTGTTGTTACATTACATTACATTGCATTTAGCTGACGCTTTTATCCAAAGCGACTTACAATAAGTGCATTCGACCAGGAAGACACAACCTTGAAGAAAACAGAATCATAAAGTCCATCAGGTTTCATAGAGCCAAGCATTTCAAGTGCTGCTCAACTGGCTTTAGATAAGCCAGTCCTTTATTAGTATATAAGTGCTCTGTTAGCAGTTCTTTGTTAGTCATTCTATCGCTCGAAGTGGAGTCGAAAGAGATGAGTTTTCAGTCTGCGCCGGAAGGTGTGTAAGCTTTCTGCGGTCCTGATTTCAATGGGGAGCTCATTCCACCATTTTGGACCATCACTTGTTGTGAGTCCGGACGGAGCAGCTACAACGGTAGCTTAGCCTGATGGATCCGATCTCCATTCAGAAAACACGCATTTTAAAAGGTTTTTGGCCTGCCGTCTGTCTGCACACTTCAAAGCATTAAAGCATGGTTTTTACCAACCGGTATCAGTATGTAGTCATTCCGGCATCATTTTGAAACGTGTATTACAATTAAATCACGGTAAAATATGTTCATTTTGTTGTAGTCCGTATAAGTGCAGTGAGTTCAAAAATATGCAGCATCACTTGAAGTCAGTCTATTATTTTCGGGAGCGACAAGGAATGTCTCAAAGATACGTCGACCAAGTGGCACCTGCTAACGGGCTGCTGGATGACAGCTTACATCGAAAAACTTTATTTAAAAAACATACATTTTTTTTTTACTTTTCTTTCTTTTGTTACTTCTTTCGACCGGCCAATCGCGATCGACTGGTTGGTGACCACTGGCTTACACAGTGACATAGGCTTGGTACGGCTATACTCAACTCCCCTCGACTCTCTGCCTGAAGCTTGGCCATGTTGTTGCTGCTAACCAGAACCTCTTCACTTGTAGTAGAAGCAGGTCTTTGTTCCATTTATTCAAGGTCATAATGAAATCAGGGAAACTAAACCCATTTGGACTCAATTAGGTTATCATTGCAAGGACCTCAAACATCTGCTTGCACGATTTCACACACAAGCATTTCATTGTTCATGTTACGACCAAAACAAATCTATAGATAATTAACAGATTTTTATCATTTTATTAAATGTAATTCATTAATGCTATCAATTGTATGTTTGACTCATCTGATGTCTCTTGTGAGTTGTGGGTTGCCACAATCCCAGCAATGAACGAATATGACGTAATATTTCTGTACGTATTCAGAGACCAGGGTTTCCGTAGAGAGCTCAGCTGGCAGACAGATTGCAACATGTACGCCTGTGGAAGCTGCTGAGGGAGGAACAGAAAAGTGCTGCTCATTATAGCACTTACTCAGTTCTGATTAAGATAACTGGATTTAAAGCAAACCATTACCTGCACATATAAATAAATCCTACAATGAGAGCAAAGCCTGATTTCATAACCGCAATATTTCACGTCTCTGGCTTTAATTCCTCCTTCTCATGAAACCAATATTCTATAATTCCATAAAGACTTGGGCAAACTTTGTCTGAAGGGAAGAAAAGAGAATCCAGAAGGATGCAGTTAGCCTCAGGTTGGTCAAACTTCCAACCATGACTTTCTCATTTGGTCTGTAATTGTAGCCAACACTCAGCCAGGAGGTCGGGCTTCAGTCCTTCCATTCATAAAGCTCAAAGTGCCTCTTAGTGGCGTTTGGATATTAAAACTTTAAATCTTAACCACCCTCACTTCCCAGCCCAACACTCTATCTTTAGCTCCTGCTTTCCCCTCGTTCGTGCAGGCATGCCTAGTCATCAACCTCCAATTACTCAGTCTGTTTTCTCAGGCCCCGCAGCATCCTCCAAACGCTGGCACCGAAAACAGTCAACAGTGGGAACCAGCAAAAGCAAGGCAATACAAATACACGTACAAATATGTATTGTACTTCTCAGCCAGAAATAAAACTGTGATTTTTAAACCAAATGCTTTAAAGGAATAACGATTTTGTATTCCTCTATTTTGACTTACTTTTCAGAGGGAAACTCATTTTATTTTGTATTATTTAAGGTTCTTGTAATATTGATTTTCTTTACAAATCTACTAATAAATTAGCCAGGACAATATTAGCCTCTGATATTAGCTCATAGTAGCTGCATATTTGAGCTGGTTCAGACTCTGATCTGTCCTGCTTAGTGCATGTCTATGTGAAAAGTGTTTTCTAATTCCCATTCACTTCTCTTTAGTTCACCTCCGCTCTAATGTGACTTGTAGCATCTGTCAGCTCGTTATCGTGCAGACGGAGATCGCGACTAGCTGGTGAATACATAGGGACACTTAGCAGCTAAAGGGCCGATGTTATTCACATGAGTACACCTATAAGGGTTTACTTTCTCATGGCGTTTCTGTTGAAAGAAGGAACAGTCCTGATAAATCACTGTCGCATTATTTGAAGTCTCATAATCCTTTGGCATCAGGATTGCAAAGTTAGCCTATTTATGAGATAATGAAATCATTGTCAAAGGGAGACAGTGAAGACGGTTTCATGTTGGTCTCAGTATGGCACCTACATCTCATAAGTCAAACATCAAACCAGTCCCACCGCAAAGACCCAATATTACAACATTATGTAACATTGTGTAAACCAGAACATAATAGTTCCCATTTGATCTTCTCCTCAAGGAGGAACCCAGTCAGCCGATTCATTCAGACACACAGACGTGACTGGCTTCAGGCTAACGTGGAGAACAGAGCTGTGCATGTGGGGGGGGGGGGGGGGGCAAGCCCTGTCCTCAGCAGAGGCACTTAAAGCCACCAGAGAAGCATCGAGTCGCGTGTTTGGAGGGGCAAAACAATGGTCCCAGACCCTTCCCAGAGATCCCACCCAGCCAGCCCCTTATCGTGCTCTCCTGCCGTCCACACAGCGTCGCCCTCATAATGACATGTTTATGCACAACAGACAGCGAGCTAACCCAGAGACCTTTCAGATCTAAGGAGTCGTTTACATTAAAACCTCAGTGCCAGATTTAGATAGGGAGGCGTTCGTTCTGACACAGCGAAAACAAAAACATCCAACTGAAGTAGAAAAGCCGCCCGGCCTCGCTGTGGCCACAGCCACTTTCGTGATGAGATGCAGTGGCATATCTGGAGCCAAGACACTCGTTAAATGTGCACTCCACCCCCACACTACTCTTTCATTTATTCTAGGAGTTCACCCGTGGCTCAGGGGGCGCTCACCTGCGGTCGCTGATGTTGGCACTTTAGATGGTATGGAGTACGGAAAGAAGCCTTCACTGAGCCCAGAGACACTGCACACAGCGGGCTGAACATGAGGATCGCCGTGTGAAATGATCCTTCTAGTAGTTAACACGATTATATCTCACATCCACTGACTTGATTACTTTAACATTTCAATGCTTTAATAATGTTGCTTTATCTCCTCTTCGTGTGAATTAATCGTATTTAAAAACAGACGACCTGTATTAGAACATTCTCATTCTGTAGGTAGAATAGTGTTTTCCTTCTCAAACAGTGTTTGAGCTGGAGAGATACAGCCTGTGCCTGCGTGTGGACGTCTGTCACATTCCCTTTCACTGTCCAACAGTAGCTGGAACTGAATGGCCCAAAGTTCACATATCTGTCCCTATCTTTGAGGATGAACATTGAAAACAGTACACAGCTTATTGTGATATGAAGTTTCTACTAAACAGAGATGTGTGCTCTGTTGCCAGGCAACAGGCAGAGATCCCAGCAAGTCTCTCCAAGAAACAGTAGCTGTGTTTTAGTCTTCAACCCCAGCTATGAGCTGCTGCTAGCTCGCACCTTGTCTGCACACGTGTGTGAAGCCAAACACAGTCTTCAGCTTGATGCTCTTCCCCTAAGTGAGAGTTGGTTTTGGAAAGGACGTGCAAACGGAGGCGAGGAGGAGGAGGAGGAGGAGGAGGAAGGCTGCCGGCAGAGAACCGAGGAAGTTACCAATACAGGCTCCTCAGAACATCCTCTCTGCCAATGTTTTATGAGAAGGAAACCGTTGACACACTGTCACGCCTCAATGGCACACACTGCTGAGTGTGAACAGAACCGACTCCGCGGGGAACTTTGATGCTTCTCTTCTCTTGTTCATCCTGAATTTAGACAACAAACCATCCATCAAAGTACTATGTGTTTATTAAAATAAGGCATAAAGTAACAATATACTGCTGAAGTAATTGTATTTAATGCTACATATACTTCTACTCCACTTTTAGAGGCAAATTTCCCTCATAGTTACTTTTTACATGTAAAGACACATAAACTATGATCAAGATGCAGTACTGGACTACGTAGTATTTTACACAGTAAATCCCCATATTGACAATCTACAGCATTTAAATGGTCCTGTATGTACTTGTGGACATGTATTTGTGAACATAGGCAGCCATTATGCATACTGAGAACTTGTACTTTTGATACTTGAAGTATATTTTGCTCATTATATTCTAGTAAAGTAACATTTTCAATTCAGGTATTCAGATAATTTTAAGACCATACACATTGTACTAAAGTAAAGAATCTGCATACTGCCTCTGTTAATACATGACATTTGACATTGCAGCTTGATCTACTGCCTTGGTGTGTAATCACTATGAATCCCCCGATCAGAGGACGCCATGTCTGCAGCGTGCACACACCAGGTACAACAACGCCTGTTCCAGGTTCCCCTGCTGCTCCTCAGAGGATGGGCCGCTCACAACACCTCTCTACTGCCCCCTGCTGGCTGCAGGCTGCACCGTGGAGCCCGGCAGCACACCCCACACACCACACCGGTTTGTAAAAGTCATAGAGGATAAACAGACACAACCTGCCAGCATCATGACAGGCGTCTGTGTGAACATTAGAGTGGACCCAAACCCAGCCGGTGGTGAGCGTAATGCATCTCCACGAGCGAGGAGTGACGGTCAAACCAAGACATTAAAACAAAAGGGATCCCACTTCTTTCCAGCATTAATAATGACTGGAAGAGAACAGGAACAGCTTGTTACACACAGTCGACCACATCCTCTCCAGATTTGAGTCTTCAGACTGCGGGTAAATAGTGTCCGACCGACAGTCTTTACCTTTTCCAGAGAACACCCTGTCACAAGGACTTGGTCACTACATGATGCGTTAGCGATGAACACTTTGCACACCCATGCTAACACTCCTGGCTCGTCCGCCATAAAGGGCAAACTCTGAATAATGTGTATGTGTGAACGAACGATGTCACATCCAAGATCTGAACCTCGGCGTGGCACCCATTTAAATGCTGATCACTAAACCAAGTCAATTATGAAAAAGTGGATTTGAGAGGAATCCCTTATTGTTGCACCGTACAGACTGAGAGGGGGAGACGGGGAGGAGGGAGAGGCCTGTCACTTCGGGGTGACGGTCCTCCCTCTCAGACATGGCACCCGTCATTAAAGATGACATCAGAGCAGGGAGGGCCCTCCACGTGAGGACATCATCCCTGATGCTGCAGAGCCTCAGTATAAATACGTAGAGCCTGCTGCTGAGGGGAGAAGCAGCTGCCGGCAGACAGACGACTCCACAGCTCAGGATATAACAGCCGCCTGCAGACCCCCCGCAGTTTCTCTGGAGCATTGGCCTACCGGTAAGGTGCTGTTGGTGATTTGTACTCAGTGCACGGGGCTCCCACTAGAGGGTCCCTGCTGCTGGAATCAGCTCTGTGCTCTGGCTGGGTTTCCCCTGGAGACATTTTGTGTTTGTGATGCAACAAGTTTCACAAAAGAAAATCCTTATTCAGAAGGGTTACAAATGGATGCTTTCCACAAAGACTGCTCACTTCAGCCGCCTAAGACTGATGGAGTAAAAAGATCTGGACACATTTAGAGAGCTTGTGATACATATGTGCAGCTACCTCCCATCCTGTTAAGGACCACTGCACGGCAGGGTTAGAGGGTAGTGTGCAGAGGGTCAGGGTCAGAGGGTAGTGTGCAGAGGAGCAGGGTCAGAGGGTAGTGTGCAGAGGGTCAGGGTCAGAGGGTAGTGTGCAGAGGAGCAGGGTCAGAGGGTAGTGTGCAGAGGAGCAGGGTCAGAGGATAGTGTGCAGAGGAGCAGGGTCAGAGGGTAGTGTGCAGAGGAGCAGGTGCAGACACACTGAGGGTATACTACATGGTGACCTGGTTGCTGTTAGCAACAATGCTTCTTCTCATGATCCATTCTGTCTTTGCAGGTTGAGCTTCCCACGATGGACCTGAGGGTGACGAGCGTTCTTCTCGTCCTCCTAGCTTTGGCTGAGGCGACCAGTGATAGGTACTACCATGTGCCAAAAGTGAACAAGAGCCCCTATCCCGTCAAGGGCACCAATCCCGTCAAGGGCCACGGTGAGTCACTCACGTCTTTTCCCACCAGGGCTGTTCAAACCTTTTATTATATCACAGTCATGACGATGCAGTGTTCAGGAGATCTGGTATCTGTTCTGAAATGTTTGCAAATACGGAAGGTTAATTTAACTCGGTGAATAAAGCAGGAACATAATCTACTGATGATAAGCATAACAGATCAACTCTATCAGCACCACGTATGACATGTACAGGTCCAGCCGACAGTTTCATGGAACAGCATTCGGAGTGTTTTGAAAAGACAGCATTCCTCTGTGAATGGCCTCACTGCGATCCACTGGCACATCCAATTAGGGTAACACCTTCTGGAATGCAGGGTCGCCATGTGAACGCAGCGTACTGCATCAGAACCTGATCAATAAGACATTTCTTAACCGAGTGCAGCTCCTACTCATTTCCCTCTACATCATTATCCCCCAGACTCTGACTCTTCTCTTGTGCAACCTGCAAACTGTTGGCTCACACACATCAGGTAACGAGGCTTCGAAAACTCTATGTCATCAAGGTGCACACCCAGCCAGGTCCAGCCGCCCCTCTGATTGGCTGAGAGCAGAAGGCTGTGGCTGAACTGCTGTAAATGATTCTAACGGTATCGAGCTGTGAGGTGGGGTACCGCTGTAGAGGGGCACGTGGGCCCTGTATCATTAATGGCTGCATCTGCGCGTGTCATCAACTACCAGATAGTGTGTACTCTGTATTTTAGATCACAGCTAGTGATGGGTTTGACACCTTGACCTTCACTCCAGAGGTTGTGATGCGGTTTGACTGTGAAAATGAAAATAGAATAGAAAGTCAACAATAAGAGCCCACATTGGACAAAGCGCACAAACAGATGCTGTCCCCACGGTGCAGGCGCACCCTGGCAACGTGCTTTGTGTGATTAAGTTCACGCCACGTAATTACAAAGACAAAGAAACACAGAATGCAGAGAAACACTTTCGCAAGAAGCTGTGGCCAGTGTGTGGTGCGTTCGGCTGCTACCAAGTCCACTTCTGGCACAAGTACCCGCATGCGGCTTCAGGCAGTCTTACGTGGTTTGGAAATCACAGACCTGCAAAAGCATTGTTTTCTCAAAACCCCATTTCAAGAGAGGCCACGCCATAGGTTTGAGAGTAATAGTCATAGTTGGTAGTGATGCGTCCACAATTATGGCATAGGGAGGAATGTAGTCCGATAGCTTATTATCAAAGGTCTTTGCTTTGCATAGTTCATGCTGTTTTTAAGTTACAGTCGGGGTGTAGGAGAGTTTATGTAGGACATAAGATTGACTTCAAACTGAAATTCAACAGACATTTAATGGCAGATTTGTCCCATGTAAATTAGCTTTAAGCTAACGAGTACAGTAAGTCAAATGGCAACATTTACGAATCGTAAATTCGTAAAATTGTAAACAGTTCCTCACAAATCAAATTAAATCCTGACAAAGAATTAGGAGAGAAAACAACAAGGGGCTTATTCCCAATCTGGCTGTCCCCTTGTTTGAGTCAAATGATGTCTTTCCTGCCATATATTGGTTTTGTAGGGTCGGGTTATGTTGACTCGAGTAAAACAAAGTGACACTCCAAGTTGGTGTTTTACATGCACTCATTGGACCTTCCCCATAAACACTACACTAAATGCATCAGGCGGATGTTGACAACCTGCAGACCACTAGCTATGTGTTAAGGCCATGGGTCGTGGAGGAAATTGAGGGGTGCAGTAAAGTGAGGGCAAATGCAACTGAAATGCAGAGGAGCTGGTGTGTTGCCAGCCAACATAAGCTTGGTGAGAGCATCCCCACAGAACCAGTGGTGTTCTGTGCCCACACCCTGCCTTACTATATTAACCTGTTCAGCCCTGAGCCTGTTTTTCAGGAAAATGACATTCCCAGAACAAATGACCATATCTTCTAAAAGGGTTACATTAATAATCTTTGTTCTCAAAGTAATGATAAACCTGTGAGTTGGATGCAGAAAAGTCAGAATCAATATAGATTGAACATGGTAAAAAACTGTAAATGATAGTGTCCGTCCAAAAAATATTTTTTACTTATAGTGAAAACTAACCTTGGATGATGGGTTAGTAGACTAAAAGCTTTAGGAATCCAAAGTACAACATATAATAAGTACCCTGTATCAAGATTGATGCAAAACAAGTGATATTTGACCTTTTTAGACATATTTAGCAAAGAAAAACTCTTCTGGGGCCATTTGGGTGGATTTTCCATATCTCTGGCCCCCTTGTTCGATGTTGACATGTGACATCTCTTTCTGACCGTTAGAGCCAATAGAATCCAAGGGAAATCGTCCCGCACACACTCATGTTAAAAAAAATGGTGGCCTCTCTGCGCATTCTAGCTTGCAGGAGAGGGGAGAAATATCGCTGCTCTGATATCAAGCAACGAAAAAGCTGTTTTATTGCTTATCAGAACATTTCAAAGGGGACGCAGTCACATTGGATTAACCTATGGATTAACTACACCATCGTTTTTTATCGTTTTAATGCCATTGAAGACCAGTTTAGACCAGACAAAGACGAAGGTAAGCCATGTTAGCGTTGTGGGCTACCTAGCGCCACTTGTTTTGATGTACGTTTTTGTTGAAAATGTCGCGAGTTTGTATCTTTCAGTGTTGAGGTGGGCACCGTTAGATTCTGTGTTTCCTTGCGATCATAAACGATGTGTTGGATGTTAAGCTAGGAGTGATTATCGGTGCAGTAATAGGTTAGCATTTTTCGCTCAGGGGTCATTTAGATGCTTCTTATGAGACTTGTGTTTTGTTTTGGTAAACATGGTTTGTATCGTCAGTTAGCTGAGATTATACCCGTTAATCTGGTATAACACATTAATAGGTTCTTAAATATTAAGATCCCCTGAGACACAGTGTCGTGAAAAAAAAAACAAGGGTACCCGCCGGCGGGGACCTTGGGGCTTAACAGGTTAAGGAGTAGTGTCTTATGGAGTAGAGCAGTGATTCTCAAATGGGGGTATGCGGACCCCTAGGGGTACGTTGGGGTACTGCAGGGGGTACGTGAGATTTAAAAAAAAAAAATCTAAAAAGTTAATCAAAAAAATACCATGCATGATTACAAAAATAATCTTAGTACAATAAGTTAAATAGAAAACACAATTTTATATAAAATATTCCTAGAACCACCAAGGGGGTCCTCATATAAATATGTCAAATTTGTGTATTGTATTTTATAGTGTTGCATAATATATAATTGTGTTCATTGGTTTGTTAAACAGATATTACTTCAGTTGAAAAACTCCTTGGAAAAATCAGTTTACATTTTTTTTCGTTATGTTATTTTTTTTCATGCATAAAATGAAAATATCCTTAGTTTGTTGTAATGCATGCATGAAGGAGGTAATACATCACACACTGAGGGAACATCACTATATTGGAATTATTTGTATAGGCTTTTTTGATCAAAAAATGTCGGGATCGGTCAGGGGGTACTCGGCTGAGAAAATGTTTCAAAGGGGGTACATTACTGAAAAAAGTTTGAGAAGCACTGGAGTAGAGTACCAAACCTAGGGTTATTCAACTACCAATGTGGCATCTTATCTAATACAAGTAAAGGCAGAAGGTTCTTCAAGCACTTCTTGATCAAACACACTCGTGTTCACTGACCACAACGTGGAATACTGTAAAGAATCCTTTTTACATTAAAGGACATGATTGAGACAACATTCTAAACCTAGTTATAAACATTCAACCAAAAGAGGAAAAAAACAGGGACATCAGGATGTGTGAATCATATTTCCTAAATAATGACGTAAAATATTTTGTTTATGTATTCCCTAGCCGTTGAAGGCCAGCCAGGTCCTTCAGGGCCTCCAGGTGAGCCAGGACCAATGGGACCACCTGGACCTTCTGGGATGAGTGGTACAGGATATACAGGACCACAAGGCCCAGCAGGACCTCCTGGACCCAAAGGCTACTCTCAACCAGGTAAACCTGGTGCCCCAGGGGGCTCTGGAAAACCAGGTGCCCATGGCATTCCCGGTCATAAAGGTGAACCTGGCCAAACTGGACCAATGGGTGCCAGAGGTTCACCTGGTCCACATGGAACACCTGGACCGGCTGGAATTTCTTCTGCTGGAAAACCTGGACAAGGTGGCATGCCTGGGGCAATGGGACACAGAGGAGAGTCTGGTTTAAAGGGACATCCTGGTATTCCTGGTCTTCCTGGCAACAAAGGAGAGAGAGGCATTGGAGTTCCTGGGGTTCAAGGACCATCAGGCATGGCTGGATCAATGGGACCATCTGGAATGCCTGGCAAATCTGGAGTTGGTAAACCTGGTGCCACTGGCTATCCTGGAGAACCTGGCAAGAGTGCCACACCTGGAAGAGACGGCACTTCTGGGCCAATGGGTATGCAAGGACCTAAGGGTCATACTGGGGCTCCAGGTATTGGAGCACCAGGGAAATCAGGCCAGAATGGTACCCCAGGTACGCATGGACCTATGGGTGCTAAAGGTCCACAGGGTCCAGTAGGTCAGCCAGGATCCCCTGGCATGCCAGGTGTTGGCAAAACAGGCGAATCTGGAATACCAGGTAGCAGAGGATCCCCCGGTACATCCGGAACCACTGGACAGAAAGGAGAGCCAGGCCCAACTGGTTTTACTGGTCAGCCAGGTGCTCCTGGTCAAATGGGCCCAGCTGGTCCACAAGGTTCAAGAGGATTCCAGGGTGAGGGAGGCCCAGCAGGGCCTAAGGGCGACATTGGTATGGTTGGCGCACCAGGCCCAAGAGCAACCAAGGGTGAACAGGGAGCTCAGGGTTTCACTGGTAAACTAGGTTCCTCAGGTGCAGTAGGTCCTGCAGGACTTCCAGGGCATAATGGTCTTCAGGGTCCAAAGGGTGCACAAGGCCATGGAGGTGCACCAGGAGTCGCAGGCTCAAATGGTGCCCCAGGACCAAAAGGACACACAGGACCTGCAGGAGGACCAGGACAAAGTGGTGATAATGGAAGACCAGGATCCAATGGACCAGGTGGGCCCAGCGGTCCATCAGGTCTTCCTGGACTTAAGGGTCATCCTGGCCTTCCAGGCTCACCTGGCCCAGCTGGCATGACAGCTAAGGGAATTTCTGGTCCTCGGGGTCCATCTGGAATTCCAGGTGCCAGAGGTCAAGATGGTCATCCAGGCCCTGGCGGTCCTCCTGGTCCACCTGGCCCACCAGGAGAGATGATGTACCACCATGAGAAGAGCATGCCAATCAAGTCCCATGAGGTTGTGATGTCCCATGAGATGATGAAGGCCCCAATGTCCGCTTTCAGTGCTGTGCTGACCAGAGCCTACCCCCCAGCTGCAACCCCTATTCAGTTCGACCAGATTGTTTACAATGGGGAGAACCATTATGACGAGCACAGTGGTGTGTTTACCTGCCAGGTCCCCGGCCTCTACTATTTCAGCTATCATATGCATGTCAATGGTGCTAATGCATTGGTGGCCCTCTACAAAAACGAGGAGCCAGTTATTTTCAGCTATGATGAGTACAACAAAGGTTTCCTGGATCAGTTGTCAGGCAGTACTGTTCTCATGCTGCATGGTGGTGACAGAGTCTATGTCCAGGTCCCTGATGAGGAGAGTAATGGCATATTTGCAGCGGATAATGTTCACTGCTCTTTCTCTGGGTTCTTGATTGCCTCTACGTGATTTCAGAAATTCAAATAAATCTCAAAACCTTTCAAAACATTAACAACTCAGAGCAACAGATCAGTATATAAAATCACAAAAGTAGTTTTAAAACATATATATGGTGCTAATTTTCAAGTTTCACTGCCTCATAAAGAATTTTACAAAAAAAAAACTTTAATTTGCCAAAGAATGTATCAATTGACAGACCTGGAGTAACATCTTTCAAAAGGATGGTTAAAAATGATCCTTTTCCCCAAGTTACCCATGTGTGTGCCTTTGCCATTTTTAGAAACATGAAACAACATTGGAAGATATGTTAAGTGTTGCTTTACAACTGCCTGCAACATTTACAGCACGTCTTTTATTTGTATTTGATTTTATTAATATCTGATGTTTAAGACTTTTTCTGTAATATACAAATACGAGACATGCAAAACTGTTGGACTAAATGTTATTCGAGATCAGCACATTCTCACAAGCACTGTGACCAGCAAACCAACACAGCATGAGAATCTCAAACTGCATTTTTTTTCAAAACAATGTGTTAAGTTATGTACCACTTGTTGACCAAAACACAGAATAAAACTTCTAGTTTGAAAAAGAAAGTATTGTGTAAGTTGTGTTTTCTTATTTACAGTATGGGTCCTTTTTAAACCATTAGAAATAGGCAACAAATGATATTGTCTGATGTTTGGCATAAAAGGCATACCTTTGAAGGCAGATGTTTTATAATTGTGGTCGATGGCAGCAACCATGTCTTTCCAAAAGTCGGAATTCACCTCGTTTCCTCGCTGTTCACAAAAACATGAATTAACAATTTAATTGTTTTTCCACATGAAAATCTCAACCATTAATTTGAAACCATAAATTATGAGATATTACCTTATGCAACATGTCCACAACTCTTCCGCAGAGGAGAGCCCCTGGCAGGTCAAAGTAGTTGTCATAGAAATAGTATTTTGCTGCAAAGACCAAAGAGAAAGTCGATGAAAACTAGTGACAGGTGATGTGAAGAAAAGGGACATTCAGAAGCTTTAAGAAGCTTTTTGGTACTTTTTCATAGTCAATGTATAACCTCGAGTAGATGGCGGTCAGCCCACTTTAAAGAAACAGGCAGGACTACAGGGAGTGAGCAAAGCAAAGTCCTGCTGTGGACAGGGGACGCAGCATAATGAATTTAAGCAGACTTAGAGATTTGTGGCATTGTTTAACTTGGGTGTTTTGAAGAGAGCACAAATTACTAGCCTCATTGACCGTTGCAAAAAGGGCTGTCTGAAAGCAAGACAAAGCAGTGAAAAGATAATAAATTAAGGGATGAATCTCTTTAGGTGGTAAAATATGTTTTTCTCCAGCCCCTCGTCTGCCTGTTTCTCCAAACAGTGGCCGTGTATCCCGCTGTCTACTGTAGTTCAAACACTGACATCCTTAAAAGCCAACAGCATACAACTATTAGGTATAAAGATGGATACAAACATCATACCGGATCTTGTGAAGGTAGTATTGAGGCTGTTGAAATGTCCCCACTCCCTCTTAGGACCATAATGTTTAATGATGTCTTCCGTGCTGAGGTCATTGGTTCCATGTGTCGCTCTAAAAAAGCAAAAAATAACTATTTTCTAATATCTGTTCATTTGGTTGACGGATTAAATATATCTCATGCACTAAAAGCATACCGTAAGACGGTTCCATCTTCAGCTAGCTTCACAAGGTTTCCATCCTCCAGATCCACCACGAGTCCTTTGAAACTGAACAGAAATGTAACATGTTAGAAAACTTTATAAATCACTTCTCTCTTCCCATATACTCAGCTCCTAGAATGAACCACTCAGTGCCGACCAATCAGGACAACAGAAAGATTAGCTTACTGAGCTGCCACAGTCACATCCTTTAAAGTACATTTAACAAAGGTCCCAGCAGGAGTCTAGTAACACTAGACTATCAAATTGTTTTCTTCTTTATTGCAAATACTAGATACCTTACTCTATTTTACTTTAAGATCCTACAGAGGTATTAATCTAAGAGCAAAAGATATTCTGTGGTTTAACTTCTCTCCTTGGTTGGTCACAAGAAGACTTCATTGTATTCATAGGGTCACAAGCCAAAAGTCTGTGAAGCACTGGAGCTTAGAGTAGGTCCTGAGTGCGTTCAGTCGATTGGCTTCGGTTTATGTGGTGCATACAAAGACAACCAAGAAATAATACGTAGCAAAACAAAATAAAATAAAAATAACACTGTTATAACAGCTATTTAAAAAAAAACTATGTTAAGACTATTGTAACAAATTCAAAATAAATACAATATTTACACAAAATATAATAATGTGAGAAACTGAATACAGTCAAATATAAAATATGATAAATACTACATACAATATTCAAGGTGGAGATCTGTGATATAGGGCCTTCTGTGTTTTAGACCCACTGAATCAAAGTGAACTCATCCCTTCCATAGAAATGTTTTTGGAGTTGTTGTTTGAACTCATTCTACTTCCTGATGGCTCAGGACCCAATAACATAGGGAGGACAAACAGATCAGGCATAATGACACAACCATGGCACACAGCATAATTGTTTCTGAACAGTTACTAAATCAGCCTACTATCACCTAAAGAACATATCTAGGATTAAAAGACTAATGTCACAGCAGGATTTGGAAAAACGTGTCCATGCTTTTATCTTCAGTAGACTGGACTACTGCAATGGTGTCTTCACAGGTCTCACTAAAAAATCTATTAGAAAGCTGCAGCTGATTCAGAACGCTGCTGCTCGAGTCCTCACTAACACTAAGAAAGTGGATCACATCACTCCTGTTCTGAAATATTTACACTGGTTCCTCACTAACACTAAGAAAGTGGATCAGTCCAGTTCTGAGGTCTTTACACTGGTTCCTCACTAACACTAAGAAAGTGGATCAGTCCAGTTCTGAGGTCTTTACACTGGTTCCTCACCAACACTAAGAAAGTGGATCAGTCCAGTTCTGAGGTCTTTACACTGGTTCCTCACTAACACTAAGAAAGTGGATCAGTCCAGTTCTGAGGTCTTTACACTGGTTCCTCACCAACACTAAGAAAGTGGATCAGTCCAGTTCTGAGGTCTTTACACTGGTTCCTCACTAACACTAAGAAAGTGGATCAGTCCAGTTCTGAGGTCTTTACACTGGTTCCTCACTAACACTAAGAAAGTGGATCAGTCCAGTTCTGAGGTCTTTACACTGGTTCCTCACCAACACTAAGAAAGTGGATCAGTCCAGTTCTGAGGTCTTTACACTGGTTCCTCACTAACACTAAGAAAGTGGATCAGTCCAGTTCTGAGGTCTTTACACTGGTTCCTCACTAACACTAAGAAAGTGGATCAGTCCAGTTCTGAGGTCTTTACACTGGTTCCTCACCAACACTAAGAAAGTGGATCAGTCCAGTTCTGAGGTCTTTACACTGGTTCCTCACTAACACTAAGAAAGTGGATCAGTCCAGTTCTGAGGTCTTTACACTGGTTCCTCACCAACACTAAGAAAGTGGATCAGTCCAGTTCTGAGGTCTTTACACTGGTTCCTCACTAACACTAAGAAAGTGGATCAGTCCAGTTCTGAGGTCTTTACACTGGTTCCTCACTAACACTAAGAAAGTGGATCAGTCCAGTTCTGAGGTCTTTACACTGGTTCCTCACTAACACTAAGAAAGTGGATCAGTCCAGTTCTGAGGTCTTTACACTGGTTCCTCACTAACACTAAGAAAGTGGATCAGTCCAGTTCTGAGGTCTTTACACTGGTTCCTCACTAACACTAAGAAAGTGGATCAGTCCAGTTCTGAGGTCTTTACACTGGTTCCTCACTAACACTAAGAAAGTGGATCAGTCCAGTTCTGAGGTCTTTACACTGGTTCCTCACTAACACTAAGAAAGTGGATCAGTCCAGTTCTGAGGTCTTTACACTGGTTCCTCACTAACTCTAAGAAAGTGGATCAGTCCAGTTCTGAGGTCTTTACACTGGCTTCCTGTGTGTCAAAGAACTGATTTCAAAATACTGCTACTGGTTTATAAAGCACTGAATGGTTTAGGCCCAAAATACATTTCTGATCTCCTGCTAAATGATGAACCATCCAGATCTCTCAGGTCTTCAGTGACGAGCCTACTTTCTGTCCCCAGAAAGCTGGGTTCAGTTGTCATGCTCCAAACATCTGGAACAAACTCCCAGAAACCTGCAGGTCCGCTGCAACTCGTACTACTTTTAAATCCAGGCTGAAGACTATTCTTTTTAAAGAACTATCCATACCTCAGACTGCACTGTAACTTTTATTCATGTATATATATTAGCTTGTTTGAGGTTTATTTTATTCTCTTTGCTTTTAGTGAGTGTTTTTAAATGCCATTATAATGTGTTTCCGCTGCACTATTTCTAAATGCTCTTAATGTTTTTCCTTTGTGTAAAGCACTTTGAATGCCTTGTGTTGAAAGGTGCTGTATAAATAAAATGGCCTTGCCTTAAACCAGTGGTTCCCAAACGGTGTGCCGTGAGTCAAGTCCGAGTGTGCCGTTGGATTTTGTGACAACTATACGTTATTATTGCAATATACAACTACACAGAAATAATTATTTAATATACTATATCAGTACGTTGTAGGTTTATATGTACGTAATCTGTGCGACTTGCGCGTCCACATCTCCACGTGCAGTGCTGCATAAACATGGCTGAGTCAGCGATAACTCTCGAGGGGTGGAGGTATGCCCATTATTTTGAGTTCATCCGAAGAATAGACAGGAATGTGACGGTGAGGTGCAAACTGTGTCCAGGCCAGAAGCTGTTATCCACTGCTGTGAACACCACGTCAAACCTCAACAAGCACCTGCAAAGAACACATGCTAAGGTGGAGCTACCGCACACGCTATTTGTTGTTTGTTTATATCACGTAGTCTGTTCTTCTTCTCTGTCTTCCGGTTGTTGCCTGTTTTGAATGACAAATACACACTACCGCCGCCTGCTGGTAAGGAGAGTTATTGCCACTCACGCATGCGCAGTTCGTACGTGCTCGGCGAGTAAAGTAACGAGTTACTTTATGTAGATAGTAACAAAGTAGTGTAATATATTACTTTTTTTAAAGTAATATGTAATATATTAAAAAAAATTAGTAACGACCCCATCTCTGGAGTTGGCGTTCTCTACTCTGATGTACATGAAGAACAACAGGAGGTCACGGCTCTCTGTTGAACAGGACTTGTGAGTGGCCCTCTCCTCAGTGCCACCAAGGATTACAACATTCTGCGCCCCGACAGGCACATGTATCTCACTAATTTGTAAGTCGGCAAAATATTTACAATAGCACATGTTTCAATGCTGATTGCTGAAATGTTACATTTATAATGTGTAGTTCAGGACCGTGGACCGTGCAGCTTCCTTGCATTGACAGTTCTCTGTGCTGAATTTCCTTTGCCTCATTTTTAATGCTGTGACCTGTCTGGTTTAAATGAGTGTGTTGTTGCTTTGATGAAGCCTAATTTGATAACGTTTCAAATTAATTTCTGAAATACTTCGTTAATAAATATTTCATGAGTAATATAGTTGTCTTTGTCACATTTTATTTGGCATTAGTAAATAATTATGCACATGTACAGATATGTTACATGATATGAGTGATAACACGTGTTATCAGGGCTATTCTGCACAATAGGTGTGCCTTGAGATGTGTACTCGTCCTCTGGTGCCTCGGGCACAAACAGTTTGGGAACCACTGCCTTAAACAACGTCTTTATTTAAAAAGGTATAAATAACCTTTGAATGTATTACTGATTGTAATTAGAGAATTAGTTTGAACATGATTAATACTAAATATGATACTAGTCTTTGTCATTCCAAGGGTTGTAGATGCTCTGGTTGCACCCCTTATTACCCGAGTCACTCTGCGTTGCCTACTCTAAAGTAACCAAGAGCCTGAAGGACACTCCTCAATAACTCCTCACATCCTGATTCAACCATTATGACGACTAAGACTAGATTGGCTTGATGCAAATAAACTTGAGTATGCTAATATCGCCTTTTCTAGAGACTCTGACTCTTTTAGTCCATTGTATTTCTATTAGACTGAAGTCACACATATGGCCTGTTGCTTTCTATAACAATCAATCAAATGTTATGTATACAGCTCAATCACACAAACTACACATGTGTTTCAGGGGACCCTCTCTTTCCCAAAGAAGAAAACCCCACGATTACCAGGGAGCATTTGAAACCTTGGTGAGAGCAACAGCGATGGGAACCCTCTTCCGGGACGGACAGACGTGCAGCAGATGCCTTCTTGTGTTGTAGATATGATCATTGAACCATGGGTGTACAGCAGTAGCATAAGCTAAATGTAACTTTTGATACGGCTGTCATATCCAGTCTGACGCTGATTGTGTGGTAGAACAATAATGCGAACAACATTTCCCTCCTAGATCTGAGGAAGGATTATAATAGCGTGGGACTGGCAGAGACACTCACAAGTCACAACGGACACATTAAGGGACACTTGAGGTAGAAAACAAAGAGCAAGGCATGTTTCTGAGCCATGAATGGCAATATAATCATAGAATTCAATTATGTTAGCTTTATGTATTAGTTCTATCCTTTTAGATCAACAGGTACTTCCTGTAGACATCAGCTGCTGCAGTTGCCGACTCACCAGAAGTCCCAGGTAGCAGGCGTGAGGTTCAGCAGGTCCTTGTCATAGCCCTTGTGCTCCACCAGGTACCTGGCAAAGCTCTCATAGATCAGCTGCAGAGACAAAGAGGACACATAAGACCACCAGACACTGCGCAGCAGTCTTCATGCACATGCCAAGGGGGTGTCGCTGAATACCAGGAACACTTTCTGCAAGGAGGTGCAATGAGAAGACTTTCCAATAATGTTCACAATCAACTATATAAGACTCCAGCAATGCTTGGTTTCATTAAACACAGCATTGACATACGTTATCATCGTCATCTTATAACATTTGAATGGTGAACATGGTAGCACCCAATTCTGACAGACACAAGACACTTTGATAGGAGTCACGTGTGTGTGCTCACTCACACACACTGTTTTCTTTTGTAGCCGTTTCAACACGTAACTTATATACTCTCTACCGTTATCTGCGTGCCCACTGTGAGGGGCTGGCGAGTACGGGTTCTAACTGGGAACAATGCCATAAGGCTGAGAGGAAGTACATTCACTTTGGTTTGCATTGTCTTTAATAACACTTGGTTAAAAGAGAAGTCTTGTGCATGGTTGCCTGCAGTAGTGTAACGTAACTAAGTAGATGTACTAGTACTGTACTTGAGTATAATGTTAAGAGACATGTACTTTACTTTGAGTGTTAGAATGTGTTGCTACTGTGTACTTCTACTCCACTACAATTCAGAGGTACATGGTGTACTTTTCCTCCACTACATGTATTTAATACCTTTAGTTACTTCACAGATCTGGATGAATGATGGTAAATCTAACCAAGTGTTGAATCAGACTTGAGTTCCACCTGGAGTAAATCCACCAGCTACCCTGCAGTCTACAAAGTACTTCAGACTAGCTGCACCTTCACCAGCTTTGAGAACACTTTCATGATCAAATCAAATCAAATTGTATTTGTAGAGCACATTTAAAAACGATGTTGGTCGAGCCAAAGTGCTGTACATGTCATTTAAACACATAAAAACGATCAATCATTACAAAACACATCGCTTCGAGATTTGTCTTGGCAGATGAGAAGCGCTATATCAATTAAATGTATTATTATTGTATTATTATTATATCATATATTATTCTGAAATGGACCAATCTGCATCGACTACTTTTACTTTTGGTAATTTAAGTAATACTTTTTTATACTTTTACTTGAGTAACATTTATGAATGCAGGACTTTTACTGCAACAGAGTATTCCTAATGTGTTCTTCTTTTTGTACTTAAATACAGTATAAGGACTTCTTCCACCTCTGGTTGCTTGTATCGGGACAGCTACAGCTAATGGTCCCATCAGTGCAACAGAGAAAGCGTTGTTGAGCATCCCGCTCTGGTTCTCTGTATGAAGTGCACTGCCAGGATGAGTAGACCCACATGTGACACACAGCAGAGCAGACATGATGAACCCAGGCCGGGTGAACAGGCTGGGTCCAGCAGCCCCTCGGGTTCGGTCCCTGTGTCACAGGATCCAGCCACGCTTTAGGCTGCGGTGATTTGAGCTTCTGATAATAGTAACGCAATATGATATGGGAAGCTTGTGTTGCTAATAGGCCCCAGAGAGGATGTATAGACATGGAGGATCATCACGGCCAACCTGTGAGTCCCGCAGAGAGACTGCAGCATCAGGAGCCTCCATCACCGTGCACACATCCCTCCATTCACTCACACTCTCATTTTCCATACATTGTATCCGTGCAGGCAACACACAATTGACAAGAGTTCCAAGAGCGTATTGACGTGCTATTTTTAATCCAGATGTGTTGCGGGTCGAAGCCTCGCGGCCACCGTCCGGCTGTCACTCACCCTGGAGGTCTCCTTCAGGTGGTAGCGGCACAGCGTGTGGTCCAGGTCGAAGCCGATAACATCACTGTCCGCCAGGCTGAAGTATTCCGTCATTGTAGCAGAAGCTCCGGAGCCCGACGACACCCACACAGCAATACGCGACCACTGATGTGTCACTGCGGTCTTTGCACGCGCCTCTCGTGCTGCGTTTACGGTAGCGAGAATACACTTCGGCGCTTTCTTAATCCGAATCAGTTATCCGTGAACGGTTAATAGGTTGTTGTCCGTATGCAGCCAGAAGTGAAACACCTGCTGTGTTCCAGAAGAAGGCGGCAGAGAGGCGAGCGCGGGAGCGTGCAGTGCTTCCGGGTGGATAACGAAACCGTAACCCACAGTGTATGTGCGCAAAATATATTTAGAAGAGAATTCAATTATTCAGGGACGGATCAAACTGCTCAGATGCCCGGGTCTCAGCGTTAGAGCTGCAGCATTAGGGGGTAACCGATAAGAAGCCTTGATCATTCTATGTACTCTATTAGTGATGGAAATTATGGCTCTTTGAAGGGAGCCGGAGCTTATTGCTCCGTTCCCTTGCGAGAGCCGTTCAAAAGGGCCGGTTTTTTTTAAAGGGGGCGGGCTTAATAGGTTTATCTGCAAAATATACCTTTTATAATTCAATCAAATGTAGCCCTGTTTTGACTAATGATTTATATGTGTACACATATCACTTAAATCATTGCATTTACAGACCCTTGTAACCCTTGTAGCAGATAGCAACACTGTCACTATACCCGATCTGCAGCTCTGCCCGATCTGCAGTGCGCATGTGCGAGATGGTCCGCCATATTTGACAACTCCGGACAGCAACTCAGGAAGGACACTTGACACAGTGGAATTTGGCAAAGCTCAAAAAGAAAACTCGAGAGATAAGTTATTGTTATTACAACGTGACTTCACTATTATTTAACAACTCTTTTTATTGGGTTCTTTTATTTGGGGTTAAGTACATTGTCAGAATAAGTGAGAAATGGATTTAACTTCTGTTAGACAGCTATCATACTGAATACATATTTACTGTGAATGTGTGCAAAAATGTATGGCATATGGCTGTCTAACAGAAGAAAAAATCTTCCCCGGACCCCACTAGAGGAGATGAGGTCCACTCCCCACTTGTAAAAATAGCACTTTACCCCTGCTTACACCTGTATGCCGTGAGCTGATTACCGAGCATTCATTGTAACAGTCGCGGGTACACTGTGTGTGCGTGTGGGGAGTGTTGCAGTAGAAAATTAAACTGTAGCGCTGGTGCATTAATGGAAACCCTTAATGTTTGAGCACCCTCTATGAAACGTCAAGCTACCCCACAGCACCCCCTAGAGAAAATCTCTGGCGCCGCCCCCCCTCTGTCGACTTTCCTGAAGTACTCCCCCGTTGATAGAAATCAACACGTAATGAATTAAGACCCCCACGGTTTGATGATTGCTAAAGAACATTTGTGTGGAAATCTCAATTCATTTGTAGGGCTGCGTGAGTATGGCCAAAAGGAGTAAATCTCACTGTAAACTATTTAATCATCACCAAATTCTGTGTTATTATGACCGATCATAACTCAGCTTTATGCAGACATACATTTAGCATGGTGTACAGGGCCGGTTCTTGGCATAGGCGACATAGGTGGTCGCCTAGGACGACATTTTGACTGTTTGCGCTCATCCTAATGTTCGGCCTTGATGTAACAGCATTCATAATTAAGTCATGGTAACACCCTTTTCACCCCGGTTACACTTTTCATTTGCCCCGTACGATGGGCGCTGTAGGTGATGAAAGTGGGGGGTGTTGGCTTATCAGGCGTCTGTAGCATACAGCCAAAGTGGGTGTGGGATCGAGCGAGAGAGATAAATGCAATTTATGCAAACAAATATTTCCAAGGCACTCTTTTATAATTATTGGGGTAAACAGGTTTGAAATCATTCCAATGTATACTATAGGACAGTAAACCAGACATATTGTTTAAAACTTGAGAGATACAAAAATATGCAGAAATAAATGTTAACTAGGTAAAATAAAATATGAATGAACAACAAAAATAAAACAAGTTGCATTTATTTGCTATTGGCTATGATAGGTTATTGGCTATGTTCACATATTTGGTTATTAAAATGTAAACCAATCTTTTTCATATGGGTTTTTTATGGCCCGTCCACACAGCGGCGTGCGTTGCAAGCTTCACCATTCACTTTGAATGGGGTAACGTCACTTTGCTGGCGTGGCTCGCTGCAAAAGTTGAGCAATGTTCAAGTTTTGAAGCCACGGCAGAAGCGTCAGCCAATCGAATCATATGACAGTACAAGCTCTAGCCAATCAAACCGCTGCTTGTATGTCAGGGGCGGGAGATTCATGTGATTGGTTGTTGGTTGAGTTTCAGACACGCCCGCCGTGAAGCTTCAACGCACGCCGCTGTGTGGACGGCCGTTAGAGTTGTACCCCCTAGATCAGGTCTCTAGTAATGTGTGCTCTAAGTGCACCAGATTGAAGCATGTTACTTTAAATACCTTTTTGATGTATATAACCAACATGTCAATACGTTTCTGTTTTTGTAGTGCATTGGTCTTTTGTAGAGATTTTTCATTTATTTTTTATATATTCTTGGATACTTTTATTAGTTCTACTGAACGATTTTCTGGCAGGGGGGGGCGCAGCTAAAATCTCGCCTAGGGCAGCAAATTGGTTAGAACCGGCCCTGATGGTGTAGGAAACGGGCTCCGTGTTACAAGACGGGTCGGGGGTTTGGCGGTACCACTGCACACACACACAAACACACACACACCGCTGCAGACTCTCTGCACGAAGGAGCCATGGTGCTGCAGCTCCTGATCGGAGCAGAAACTGTAACGACTGAATGAACACAAGTGGAGGACTCAATAGCACGACTCGGAGACAGAGGATTAGGATGCAAAAAGGTCTTTATATCCAAGGTTCGGTACACGGGAATCAGATACTAGAAAAACACTGCTGGAACGCTAGGAATAACTAAGACGAACTGGCACTGAAGGGACTGTGGATGCAGACTAAATAGACAGAGGGAGAGATGATAATGGGGCACAGGTGAGGCTAATTAGGGAAGGGAAGCAGGTGGAGTTCAATCAAGGGCAGGAAAGCTGAGACTGAAATGAGAGAAACAACAATGAGAACAGGAACAATAACAAAAACATCAGCATGCTGGCTAAACCCTTACAGTACCCCCCCCCTCTAGGGACGGCACCTGACGTCCCAGGTTGTTCAGGATGTTGACGTTGAAAGTCTTGGATGAGGTCCTTACTGACATTACTGGTGGAGACCCATGACCTCTCCTCAGGACCGTAGCCCTCCCAGTCAACCAGGTACTGACGTCCCCGGCCTCTAGGTCGAACTGCCAAGAGGCGTTTCACAGTATATACAGGTCCACCATCAATAAACCGGGGGGGTGGAGGGGGTCTGGAGGTGGGGACCAGTGGACTCACTTTAATTGGTTTGATGCGTGACACATGGAATGTAGGATAGGCCCTCAAGGATCGAGGTAGTCGAAGCCGTACTGCCACAGGATTTATGACCTTGGATACCGGGAAGGGACCCACAAAACGAGGAGCCAGTTTGCGAGACTCCACTCGAAGGGGCAGGTCTCGAGTAGAGAGCCACACACTTTGTCCAGGTTGGTAGGCAGGAGCAGAGATACGTCGGCGATCGGCCATCCTTTTATAACGGGCTGAACTCCGTAGTAGCACCTGGCGGGCCCGGCTCCAAGTGCGATGACATCGGCGGATGAGGGCATGTGCAGATGGAACACTGACCTCCTTCTCCAGGTCGGGGAACAATGGTGGTTGGTATCCATTGGCACACTGAAAAGGTGAGAGACCAGTAGCAGAACTAGGCAAAGTGTTGTGTGCGTACTCCACCCAAATCAGATGCGTGCTCCACGTGGCAGGGTTCTGAGACACCAGGCAGCGTAGACAGGTCTCAAGCTCCTGATTCAGCCGCTCCGTCTGGCCGTTAGACTGCGGATGATGTCCAGAAGAGAGGCTGACTGTGGCACCGATGAGTGAGCAGAAAGCCTTCCAAAACTGTGAGGTAAACTGTGGACCCCGGTCTGACACAACATCCCTAGGGAAACCATGGAGACGGAAAACATGGAACAACACTGCCTCTGCTGTCTCTCTGGCAGATGGCAACTTAGGCAGCGGGACAAAGTGGACCATCTTCGAAAATCTATCCACAATTGTCAAAATAGTGGTGTTACCTTGAGACGGCGGCAACCCTGTGACGAAATCCAACGAGATGTCAGACCAGGGGCGATGTGGCACTGGGAGCGGGCGCAGAAGACCAGAAGGGGGCTGACGGGAAGTCTTGTTCCGGGCACAAACTGAACAGGCTGCCACGTACTCCTTGACCAACCTCTCCATGGAGGGCCACCAGAACCTCTGCTTAATGAAGAACATGGTGCGGCGAACACCAGGATGGCAGGAGAGGAGGGAATTATGTGCCCAGTGGATGACCTGTGAGAGAAGAGGGTCAGGAACAAACAACCGGTTCTGTGGGCAACCGTCGGGAACCAAAACATTAGCACTCGCCTGCCTGACCCTCTCCTCAATGTCCCATGTGACTGCCCCCACTACACAAGAGGGGAGAATGATTAGTGAGGGAGTGCGAGGAGCTGGATCGGAATCAAACAGGCGGGATAGAGCATCAGCTTTAGCGTTCTTAGAACCGGGACGGTATGACAGGGTGAAGTTGAATCGGGTAAAGAATAGGGCCCACCTGGCTTGTCTGGAGTTGAGGCGTCTTGCAGATCTGATGTACTGAAGGTTCTTATGATCGGTCCAGACTAGGAAAGGGTGCTCAGTTCCCTCCAGCCAGTGGCGCCACTCCTCCAAAGCCACCTTAATTGCCAACAGCTCCCTGTTACCCACATCATAGTTTCTCTCGGCTGGGGAGAGTTTCCGAGACAGGAAAGCACAGGGGTGGAGCTTGTTGTCCTTCTTTGACCTCTCAAAGGCGTTGGGGCAGTCAGACTGCCCCAACGCCCACGTCTGAAGCGTCCACTTCGACCACAAACTGCTGAAGTGGATCAGGAAGCGTGAGAATAGGGGCTGAAGTGAAGCTCTTCTTAAGCCTCTGAAAAGCCTGTTCTGCTAGGGGGGACCATTGGAACTTCACCTTGGGGGAGGTTAAAGCATGCAGTGGGGCAGCCACAGAACTATAGTTTCTGATGAAACGTCTGTAGAAATGTGCAAAGCCCAAAAATCGTTGCATGAGTTTCTGATTGGAAGGTGTAGGCCACTCAGTGACTGCATTGACCTTTGCTGGGTCCATCTGAATGCTGTTCTCCGAAATGACAAATCCCAGGAAAGAGACGGTGGAGACGTGGAACTCGCACTTCTCTGCCTTCACAAAGAGTAGATTATCCAAGAGACGCTGCAACACCTGGCGGACATGTTGGATGTGGGTCGTCTCATCCGGAGAAAAGATGAGAATGTCGTCGAGGTAGACAAAAACAAACTGGTTGAGCATGTCACGGAGAACATCATTAACCAGAGCCTGGAAAACAGCTGGAGCATTGGTTAACCCAAATGGCATTACGAGGTATTCCTAATGGCCACAAGGGGTGTTGAAAGCAGTCTTCCATTCATCCCCCTCCCTTATCCTTACCAAATGATAAGCTTTTCGAAGATCAAGTTTAGTAAAAATCTTTGCATCCTGTAATAGTTCAAATGCTGAAGAGATAAGAGGAAGGGGGTACCTGTTCTTTATGGTAATGTCATTTAGCCCTCTGTAGTCGACACATGGACGAAGAGTCTTATCCTTCTTGTCGACGAAGAAGAAGCCTGCTCCAGCCGGAGAGGAGGAAGGCCGAATTATCCCGGCAGCAAGGGAGGAGTCAATGTATTTCTTCATTGTTTCCCTTTCGGGGCCAGACAGGGAGTAGAGATGTCCCTTAGAGGGAGAGGTCCCAGGGAACAAGTCAATGGAGCAGTCATAGGGTCCATGGGGAGGCAGGGTGGAAGCACGAGTCTTATTGAAAACCTCCTTCAGGTCCCGGTAACAGGCGGGCACCCTGCTAAGATCCGGAAAATCAGAGTCTGCTGCAGCTTGGAGAGGGGTAGAGACAGCAGTAGTCAGGGCAACAGTCACATGGGTGGAGGGCAGAGCTCTCTCTGGAGCAGGAGCAGAAGGGAAACATGTGGCCAAACAATCCTTATGCCAACCCAAAACTCTCCCGGTGGACCAGTCCATGTGGGGATTGTGTTTTACCAGCCATGGGTAGCCCAAAATAAGAGGGTGTGAAGGAGAGTTAAAAAGATGAAAACTCAGGGATTCAGTGTGGCCGTTAGCGATGATTAGTTTAAGGGGCCGAGTACGGTGAGTGACTCGGCACAATAAACGTCCATCCAGAGCCTTTGCTACAAGAGGCCTCAACAGAGGAACAACATTAAGTCCAAGTCTCTTGGCTAATCTCCAATCAATGAAACTCTCATCTGCTCCGGAGTCAATTAGAGCAGCATGCGACAAAGTAGAGGTGAGAGTACGAGAGGGACAAAAAGAAACAGTTCGACTCACCAGGACCCTCCTACTTACTGATGAGCGTGGTCTTTTACTGGGCATCTGGCTACAAAGTGACCCCTCTGTGAGCAGTAAATGCACCTCCCCTCCCGTAGGCGGCGCTGGCGCTCCTCAGGAGTCAGCTTTGCTCTTCCCAACTGCATGGGTTCCTCCTGGGCAGTAGGCGGCGCTGGAGAGTCGGTCGTCTGGAAACGCTGCTTGGAGAAAAAAGGACTTCTCGAGCTCCGGAAACAAAGGAGGTTGGTACCCATGGACACATTGAAACGGGGAGATACCAGTGGCTGATGTGGGTAAAGTGTTGTGCGCATACTCCACCCAAATCAGATTCTTACTCCAGGTGGTAGGTTTCTCGGACGCTAGACATCTCAAACAGGTCTCCAAATCCTGATTCATCCTCTCCGCTTGTCCATTCGACTGTGGGTGGTATCCAGAGGTCAGACTAACAGTGGCTTGGATTAGGTGACATCACTGGGAAAACCATGGATCCTGAACACATGGGACAACATGGCCTCTGCTGTTTCTTTGGCATTAGGTAACTTGGGCATGGCGACAAAGTGTGCCATTTTAGAAAAACGATCAATCACAGTGAGTATGGTGGTATTACCTGCCGATGTTGGTAATCCCGTCACAAAATCCAACTTTGCCGAGAAGTTTTGTTCCTGGCGCACACAGGACATGCCGCCACATATTCTGCAACATCCTTCCACATCCCCGGCCCCCAGAATCTGTGTCTCACCATGAACAGGGTCCTTTTGTTTCCAGGATGACAGGTAAGTACAGACGTATGGTTCCAAGATCGAAGTTGCTCCGGCACAAACAAGCGATTCTGAGGACACCCTCTTGGGACAGGATTTCCAACGTTTGCCTGTTTGACCTTGGCTTCAATGGGCCAGGTCACCCTCCCTATCACTCGGTCTGGCCGCAGAATGGGATCTGGACTCTTGGGGACTGGCTCAGGATCAAACATCCTGGAGAGTGCATCAGGCTTTCCATTCTGCGAACCAGGTCGATATGACAGAGTGAACCTATATCTGTTAACGAACAAAGCCCATCTGGCCTGCCTAGAGTTCAGACGTTTGACCTTCCTGATGTATTGCAGGTTTTTATGTTCCGTCGAGACCAGGAAATCCTGCTCCGCTCCCTCCAACCAGTGCCGCCACTCCTCCAAAGCAATCTTCACCGCCAACAGTTCCCGATTTCCCACGTCGTAATTCCTCTCAGCAGAAGATAGCTTACGGGAGAGATATGCACACGGATGAAGCTTGTTGTCCCCCGCTGACCTCTGAGACAGTATAGCTCCAACGCCGTCGTTGGAGGCGTCCACTTCCACCACAAACTGTCGGTGGCGATCAGGTACCGTCAGGATGGGAGCTGTGGTGAACCTCCTCTTCAGTTCCAGGAAAGATTTCTCTGCCTGTGGATTCCACACAAACTGAACATGGGGAGAGGTAAGGGCATGGAGAGGAGAGGCAATAGCACTGAAATTGCGTATGAACCGTCTGTAAAAGTTACCAAACCCCAGGAATTGCTGAACTTTCTTTCTAGAGTCTGGCGTGGGCCAATTAGCCACGTCACTGACCTTAGCTGGGTCCATTTCCACTTTGTCAGGGGAAATCACAAAGCCCAAAAATGCCACAGAGTTCACATGAAACTCGCATTTCTCGGCCTTTACAAACAAATGGTTAGCCAGGAGTCTCTGAAGAACAAGGTGAACATGGTTAACATGAGTGTTCTTATCTGGGGAAAAGATGAGAATATCATCGAGATACACAAAACAGAAAACATTCAGGAAATCTCTTAACACATCATTAATGAGGGCTTGGAAAACAGCAGGTGCATTGCAAAGTCCAAAAGGCATTACCAAATATTCATAATGTCCCGTAGGTGTATTGAAACCCGTTTTCCACTCATCCCCCTCCCGGATGCGCACAAGATGATATGCATTCCTTAAGTCAAGCTTGTTAAATATCTTGGCTCCCTGTAACAGATCGAATGCCGTAGAGATGAGTGGAAGGGGATATCTGTTCTTAACTGTGATCTGATTAAGTGGACTGTAATCAATACAGGGCCTTAATGAACCGTCCTTTTTCCCTACAAAAAAGAAACCTGCTGCTGCTGGGGATGATGATGGCCGAATCAAGCCAGCTTTGAGTGATGATCCGATATACTCTTCCATGGCCTCCCTTTCAGGACCAGAGAGAGAATACAACCGTCCTTTGGGGATAGTAGAGCCAGAGAGAAGGTCTATGGGGCAATCATACGGTCTATGGGGAGGCAAGGAAGTAGCTCGTGTCTTGTTAAACACCTCCTTAATGTCAAGGTAACACTCTGGCACTTTGGATAAGTCAGGAAAGTCAGAATGTTTAGAAGAAATGATACTGTCCCTATCTGACGTCTGTTTACAGTTCCCAGATCTGGGCGGTCCACTCGAAACTGTATGAGAGGCTAAACATGAACGAGAGCACTCACTCCCCCACCCCTTAACCTTTCCTGTAAGCCAGTCCATGTGAGGGTTATGTTTAACAAGCCAAGGGTAACCCAAAATGAGAGGCTGTTGAGCTGAGTTAAATAAATGAAAGCTAATACGCTCACGGTGCTCCTGATCTATGACAATTTCTATGGGTTCCGTGCGATGAGTAACTGTACATAAAAGGCGTCCATCCAACGCGCTAGCCTCTAATGGCCGACAAAAGACAACAGGAAAACAAGGCTACATATACACCACAGTTAATGAGGCACAGGTGCAAACAATTCAGAACAGGAGATCACTATCAAGCTGACAAGTGACACACCACCACAGGAAGTGATGACCCCTGAAACGAGAGGACAGAGTCAACATCAAAATAAACTGCAAGGCCACCAGAATAAACACAAAACAATAAGCTCACAGACTCTAACGCTGAAACCTTACAGTCCTCATCCCGGCCTACAGGTTTAAAATAACCTATAAGCTTCTGCATTTGTTGTAATAGCTGCTTGTCTCGAAACTCCTTTTCCCTCAACAATTTCCTTTCCCGAGCGCCACTCTCAAACTTGTTCTTCTTCTTTCCAATATAAATGTATCCCCAGGGTCGGGAGGGTTACTTTGTAAATGTAATCAGTTACTGATTACTGAATACATGGCTCTGAAAGTATTCCGAATACAGTTACGTGTCTTAAAAAAGTAATGTAATCAGATTACTTTTAGATTACTTTTGGATTACTTTATTTTTCCATCACAGATGGATGTTTTGGTGAACAGGAGACACAAAAAGCAAAAGGAAACTGAACGTGTTTTACTGTTTTAATGGCTTATCAAGAGCACATCTGAAACGATGTAACAACATAATACACTTGTTGGGGATGCAGCTTGAGATATGAGGAGTGAGTGAAGGACACGGCTTAGAACGGGCGTGTCGCCTTCTGTCCTGCCAGTGTCGGCAGGACATGAATTAAAATGTCGAACTCGGACTTCATTTTAAGGACATTTCGGCCAGGGGTGTAAAGCTATAGTTTAAGCACCGGATCGGCAAAACAGGAGAGTGTGTGCACCAGTCTGCCTTGATCTATGAATTATGGAAGCCCATTTCCGCCACTTGAAAAAAATAAAATCCCCATGAAAAGTCATAATTATGAGATAAAAAAGACGAAATAATGAGATAAAAAGTCATAATAATGAGATAAGAAAGTCGAAATAATGAGATAAAAAGTCATAATTATGAGATAAAAAGTCATAATAATGAGATAAAAAGTCATAATTATGAGATAAAAAAGTCGAAATAATGAGATAAAAAGTCATAATAATGAGATAAGAAAGTCGAAATAATGAGATAAAAAGTCATAATTATGAGATAAAAAGTCATAATAATGAGATAAAAAGTCATAATTATGAGATAAGAAGTGCGCATGCGCTGCAGTGGCGCTGTCTTCAAAGGTCCCTTCATCACCTTGCTGCTCTCCACCATGCAAACGGCATCTAGTAGAGATGTTAAGATTCACCGATTCGCATCGGCATAAACGTTCAAGATGCGAGTGCACCGGTTGAAAGAGTGCACATCGGCTACAGTTTGGGTTGAACCGGGTTGAACTCGCGATGCATCGATTGCGTAGCGTCTTTGCATCGGTAAAAAACCGATTCATTCATATAAAATCCCCTCATCCTGTCAACGCTCAGCAGAGACGATCTTTGATTTGGATATTTGCTTCGCCCGAGGCCGAGAGTCTCAGTTATCAACACACACGGAAGTTGAGGAGAAAGAGAAACACAGCGCACCGAAAAATACCTACAAATCAAACGTTTGGCAACACTTCGGATTGTTCAAGAAAGACGGTGTAATAGTCCTTTTATGCTATATAGCTGACCGCAGGTCATGGAGAGTAATAAGGTATCCGTAGACCTTTGTATGAGGTATCTTTATTACTCAACAGGTCTACAGCCATGATACATAGATCCGTCCTAGATGCGGGCTTGCATACACACAGTATCACTCCGCAGCCGCACCCCATCAGTAACGTCCTGATGGTATATGTGCGCGGCACTATATACTACAGTCAACTTGAAAAATCGCTCGCAAATTGTAAACGATGCCGAGCCGCTTTAAAGTACACACGTAGTACGAGGAACTTAGCGACGCACATAAAGAGGCGACATGAGGTCTGCGGCTGAAAAGAGAAACCTGAAAGTTAGACATATGAGTTAAATCACTCAGTGAGGTGTTCGGTCAGAGAGAGTGGTGTTTAGTTTACAACAGCCTGTGACGGTCAATAATAATTTAAATGTCTTCCTTACTGTAAGCAGTTATGAAATACCTGTTTGTGAAAGGTTATTTGTATTCTTTATTGTTCCTATAGAACCCACTGCTTTCTGCTCACTGGTGAGTCAGCCAATGGATGAGTGTTAAGCACATCAGGCTGGCAGCTGTATGGGCATTGCACTATGGTAGCTGTTATTTGCACATTGTTAATCATGAGCAATGCATCCTTACATTGTTTAACTGTGAGGTGTTATACAATTGTACTGTAGCCTACTCTGGAGAGCTTTTAAAGTTACAAAAATAAACGGCATGATGGGATGTGCAGTACCAAATATGTAAAGCACTTTTTTGTTAATGTATGATTTGCTGCATATAAGGAATAAAACAAAAATCCTCTGTCGTACCAAATTGAAGTATCATTATTTTTGCATTGTGTTGAATCGCATCGTATCGCATAATATTGAATCAAATCGTATCGAACTGTATCGCAACAGGGGTGAATCGTATCGTATCGTATCACCTGGTGTTTCAAATGTATCGTTAATGTATCGTATCGTGGCAACGTATCGAGATGCGCATCGCATCGGCCTCAGTGATGGAGATGCACATCCCTAGCATCTAGTCCTAAATAAGGTAACTATTACAGGTGACTTTTGTAAATGTTAGATGTTAAATATAGCCTATATTGCAGCTACACTACAACAATGCAGTTCATAGCTTTGACATTACCTGTTATGAATATAATATATATGCCTATAGTTTTGTGGTAACGTTCACGGGTTAGAGTTAGAGCAACTCACAGCAGCAGTATGCCTACACTATTGTCATTAGTGGCGTGAACGTTACCACAAAACTATAGGCATATATATTATAGTTCATAACAGGTAATGTCAAAGCTATGAACTGCATTGTTGTAGTTTAGCTGCAATATAGGCTATTATGTAACATCTAACATTTACAAAAGTCACCTGTAATAGTTACCTTATTTAGGACTAGATAGATGCTGTTTGCATGGTGGAGAGCAGCAAGGTGATGAAGGGACCTTTAAAGACAGCGCCACTGCAGCGCATGCGCACTTCTTATCTCATAATTATGACTTTTTATCTCATTATTTCGACTTTCTTATCTCATTATTATGACTTTTTATCTCATTATTTCGACTTTCTTATCTCATAATTATGACTTTTTATCTCATTATTTCGACTTTCTTATCTCATAATTATGACTTTTTATCTCATAATTTCGATTTTTTTTATCTCATAATTATGACTTTTCATGGGGATTTTATTTTTTTCAAGTGGCGGAAATGGGCTTCCATAATGAATTCATGTCCGTGACACTCGCAGTATCTGCTGCCCACAGCTGTTTTATAGAAGGAACACCTCCTTCACTTCATGACATCTCTGCAGCGCCAGGAGGCAGCGGGAGGGTTAACTCAGCCTCTGAGAAGACGAGCGTGCCGTGCCTTTCACGCACCGCCTTCGCTGTGTTTACCTTCAGAATCATAAGGCTAAAGAGCGACCGCAGGCTGATGTGTTTTAACCACACACACCTATACACACACACACAGACGCGCGATTTAAACGCAGACTTGTGTCCCTCCATGTTTTGTTGTCATCGTTTCATTGAGCGGACCCGCCCCTTTTTTTCCAAACACTTCCTTTTTTGGATCATCGCTGTGATGATTCGGCTGTACCTTTAGTAATGAATATTAAATGTTGTGAGGAAATCTTTCCACCAATAATTCCAATAATCAATCCAAAATGTATTCACCTCAGGTTTACGAAAGTAACTGTAATCAGATTACTCGTTTTTCAAATGTAACGCAAGCTGAATACAGTTAGGCCTACTTGATTTTTGTATCCTGATTACGTAACGCCGTTACATGTATTCCGTGATAACCCAACCCTGTGTGTCCCCTTCTGTTTAGAATCTTTTCTGTTTTACAGGGCATCAAAGTGTTCTCGGCAAACAGCTATGTCGTTCACACTTGGTTTATACCTATGTTGCAGAATCCTGAACAGCATCTCCCGGTACTTATGCGTATCATCATTATTATATTTCACTGAATGTAAACTATTCATTTGACCATCTCTCACAAGGAGAAAGCAGACGATTTCCGGTGGATTCTGGTTCCTGTGTGGCGCCCAGGGCATTGGACAATATGAATTTACTTATCTGTATTTCAAGCTAAACACAAAATATTACTAATTTCATCAATAAAGTATAACATCTTCTTATACTGTTACAGTAATTTCAAAATTAAGATAAGTATTTCAGCTCACATGTTGTAATTGTGTGTTCTATTTGCTGTGGTAACTATTTTGTAGATAATGAAGCCACAAGAAAGGGAGATCTTTTATTTAGATTCCCTAAATGGCACTGGCTTCCGTTCCGTGATGAAAGCCAAACGGAAACATTGAGGTTTTTAAGAACAGAAATTATGTTCAGTTTTAAGGTTCTGTTCTTATATTTGTATTATTTTTGTATATGGCTCAGTGTTCACTTTTACATTTAAGAGATGACCTCAAGCATACATTGACATGTTATTGAACAAAAGATTGGACTGAAACTGAGCATAAGACATTTCAAAGGGGAATGTTCTGTTCCCACCCATTTAGAAGCTTTCTTTTCTGCTTGTTTCCTTCAAATCAAGCTCTTGGCCAACCTGTTCGCATTATTCCACTGATGGTGGTTCTGCAGTTCTGCAGTGTTCAAAAGTTGGTGGTTCCACCAGTTTGACAATATTCAACCAGTTATATGTTCCAGTTTTCAATGTTCTAGAATGTCCTTGTCTCAACAGCTGTGTGTTACCCCCCAAGTTGCTCTGCTTGTGTCACCTGGACCCTGGAGAGAATTCAAACGACATTCAAGTTAGTAATTAAGATGCACACTAATTGAGTTTGATTCCTGGATTCCTACACTGTGTGTGTGTGTGTGTGTGTGTGTGTGTGTGTGTGTGTGTGTGTGTGTGTGTGTGTGTGTGTGTGTGTGTGTGTGTGTGTGTGTGTGTGTGTGTGTGTGTGTGTGTGTGTGTGTGTGTGTGTGTGTGTGTGTGTGTGTGTGTGTGTGTGTGTGTGTGTGTGTGTGTGTGTGTGTGTGTGTGTGTATAATCTCACCTTCTTCATGAAATAGGGCATACCAAGACAACGGGCCTCCAACAGCTGTGGCTGTTTGTGCTCATGGTGGCTCATCTGATGAATTTAGCAATCTTTTCTTTACAGTTTTGCAATTAGTGTGTAATGTTTGTTTTACTCTTGAACAGTATGCCCTCTACTTTGTGATGGAGTCAGCTTTTGATGTCAGTGAGGTTGGCCACAGAGATACACTTTTGATCAGTCCTTGTTCCCTTTTCTTTTTAATATGCATCTTTGTTTGCACAGTTGGACATGGAGCATTTCAGGAGATGGTGGTGCATGCTGCTCATTGACAACTTCCCCGTGACGTAAGTATTGTTACCGTGACACATTGTGTGCATGTGTCATCTTGAATCTTTTATTGTATTGTTTGTATGTCTTATGAGGGCAAAGAAAACAAAACAAATTAAACAATAAACCAGTTATGTTTGTTAACAATTCCCATATCACTTGTTGTCACTGATAGATTCGAAGGCAGAAGATCAACCAAAAGACGACTGGAGAGGGAAGACTGCGAAGACAGTCCCAGGGTAAGTAATCCTGATGACCCACCCAGAAGAAGTAAAGTCGTAAGGAAATGGCATTCTGCAGCGACTTTGGATGGGTATGGAGACCATCATGTACTACTTCAACTCTCATGGACAACCTGATCTCACCAGAATGCGTGACTCCACCACGACTCCTTAACACCACATTGCGTGGTGGAGTCACGAACTTTGTTACATTTACGTGTCGGCACCAGCAAACAACCCCAATGTAAAGTGAATGAGGCTCCTTTGTCGTGGTGCACACACGCATTTCTACAACGTGCATTGTGTGTAATGCAACTGTTAATTTTATTAAATGAGTTTGTTTTTAAGGAAGGCCAGAGCTTCAGCTGTGTCAAATAGATTGTTCCCTTTAGTTAACGTTATTTAAAAGATAATGATCATGTCTTGTATTACGAGCGTCCATTCCCATTGGATAACGGAGAATTTTACACCCGGAAGTAAGTAGCCTATTCTCCTTACTGTCGATTGATTTTACAGTGATATCTGCACTACTCATCGACTAAAAAACACCAAATTGGTTTGAATTGTGTGCAATGCTTTTGTATTTTCCCCCTTCGATTCGGAGAAACAAATATTTTTTCGGAGTTTTTGGACGGCAGAACACTACACTACCCAGAATCCTCAGCTATCGTTTGGGACTACACCATGAACCCCCGTGATCAGTCCTCAAGTTCTTTGATTGGTTGACCTCCAACTGCATTCCATATGAAAAAAAAACGTTTCGTAAAAGAGAAAATCATACTTTATTCAGCAGTGCTTGCTTTACTCTTTGATAGTCATCACATGAATGCATTGTAATAAATGGTTTGGCTGCATTAATTATTACACATCTGTCTTAGTTCTTTATTTATCTACAGAGATCGGGCATCAGAATACACCGGAAACTATTCTTTTACCGTTCTGTTTTAATTTCACAATAAAGTTAGTAGTAATATTTTGTTTTGATATTATTGTTTTTTATTAACTACTAGACGACTGAGTCATGTTAAGACCATCTTTTTTTGGTTGCTATGGGTTTTTTCCATCGCTTTTGTGTTACAAATATCAAAACAATAACAAAATAATATTCGTCGTAAACTAAACCGGAAACAGCAGTATATTTTATTTTGTTAACACTGTAAACTTGACAGCCTTTTAACCTATGCTTTTAACCCAAACCACCTACTGGTTAAAGCACGTTATTACACGTTTAGAGTAATTGCAATGCAGGAAGATTGTGTTGCTTTTTAATGACTGTTTAAAATGCCTTTTTCTTAATGTCTTTCATTTTTGTAACGCACTTTTGAATGTGTTATATTTTATGAAAACATTCAAATATTAAGAGTACATACAAAATAGTGGGAAAGTAGAAGGTCAATTATATAAATATAGAATAGAAAATATCAAGAAGATACTCCAATGATATCTAGAGTAAAACAGTTTAGTGCCTGATAGGAGGATGTGCTAACTAATAAGGCTTTATTTAAAGACATGTGCAGAATACGACAGTGTAATGGTGGAGGTACACACATTGATAGATGTCTTGTAATGCACTGTTGATGAACCTGTGACCCAAGTTGTTCATTCATTGCATAACTACACTGTTGTGTATATGATATGTCAATAAACCTTAGAAAATCTTGAAATCTTGAAAGGGATGTGCAAAATAGCAATTATATACAGTCTTTAATGAACTATTAGAGAATAACGAGTAATGAATATGCTTTAAACGGATCTGCAGATAAATATTTAGTCTTCTCAAGCACCAACTATCAAATATCTCGCCTGATTGTTGGCACTTGACAATCACCTTCACTGAATTTCATTCAGGTGTAACTAAAGTCTGATTTAAGGGTTGTTTATATTTCACATCATTAATCCAAATCTGTAAAGTAACTAAAATAAATGTAGTGGATTAAAAATACCAGGTTAACCTTAAAGAAAGCCCTCAGGATTATAAAAGACCACCATCACCCCAGCCACAAACGGTTCTGTCTGCTGCAGTCTGGCAGGCGGTACCACAGCATCCGGACTAAAACCACCAGATACAGAGATAGCTTCATCCCACAGGCCAGAAGACTATTAAACACCTGAATTTAGAAATAACATTCATCTGGCTGCTACTTAGAAATGATTTATCTAATATATCATATTCCAATCACTTGTATATAGACTCTTATTGCACTATTTCACTATTTTTTTCTGTGCATCTGTTTTATTGCGTAGCACTGTTGGAGGAGCCTGTGACCTAAGGGGGGGAGGGGGGTAGGACACGTTCGATTCCTGTTTTGAATAGTGTGCCGTAGATGGGTTTCATTCCATTTCAAAGTCCTTTTGGATGCTCTGTGTAAACGTCGCGCATCCAATCACAGAGGTTGAGGACTGATCACGGGGTTTGTCAAGCTAAGCACATGGTGTAGTTCCAAACGATAGCTGAGGATTCTGGGTAGTGTAGTGTCTTCTGCCGTCCAAAAACTCCGAAAATATATTTGTTTCTCCGAATCGAAGGGGGAAAATACAAAAGCATTGTACACAATTCAAACCAATCAATGTTGTGTAATTAACAAGGACAATTTGGTGTTTTTTAGTCGATGAGTAGTGCAGATATCACTGTAAAATCAATCGACAGTAAGGAGAATAGGCTACTTACTTCCGGGTGTAAAATTATCCGTTATCCAATGGGAATGGACGCTCGTAATACAATACAGGGGACATGATCATTATCTTTTAAATAACGTTAACTGAAGGGAACAATCTATTTGACACAGCTGAAGCTCTGGCCTTCCTTAAAAACTAACTAATTTAATAAAAATAACAGTTGCATTACACACAATGCACGTTGTAGAAATGCGTGTGTGCACCACGACAAAGGAGCCTCATTCACTTTACATTGGGGTTGTTTGCGTGGTGCCGACACGCAAATGTAACAAAGTTCGTGACTCCACCACGCATTGTGGTGTTAAGGAGTCGTGGTGGAGTCACGCATTCTGGTGAGATCAGGTTGCTCATGGATGTGCTCCACAGCCGTACAGTGTGTTTCTATGGAGTCAGATTTGGGTCAATATTCTAGCGCGTAAAACAAGCTACTCACGAGCTGAAAATGTGCTTTTACACGCGCATAAAATGACCCTCGCGCGCAGATTAACCCCCCGCGAGCGGCATTGATAAATGCCTGAACTACCAAGAGCCGAGGAGAGACGGCAGCAAAATCAGTTGGACGAGATTGAATGGTAAAGTGGTCCATATGTGTATATATAAGTGTTGCATTTAAGTGATATATTGGTTGTAAAAAATTATTTGCTTGATACAAAAGGACATTCTTTATAACCAATTGCTTTATTATCACGCATTTGTAATATTTGTATGCTAGAACTTTTTGTATTCTTTTTGAAAAATAAAAAATAAATAGCTCACTTGTCATTCATTTTAATCCTTAATTATCCATCCAACACTGAAAAGGTGGTCCTTGTGAAGAGTCTCATCACTATATTCCCTCAGCTGAAAGTCATTTACAACAATAGTTTGCTGAAGATGCGAGAGCTGTGTCCGGGTCCTCGGCAGTAAGTCGGACCCATTTCCGGTGAGGGTTGGCCTCCGCCAGGGCTGCGCTTTGTCACCAATCCTGTTTGTAATATACATGGATCGGATTTCGAGGCGTAGTCGTGGGGGGGGGGGTCTGCAGTTCGGTGGAGTAAGGATTGCACCACTGCTTTTTGCAGATGATGTGGTTCTGATGGCTTCATCGGTCTGCGACCTTCAGCACTCACTGGATCGGTTCGCAACCGAGTGTGAAGCGGCTGGGATGAGGATCAGCACCTCCAAATCTGAGGCCATGGTTCTCAGCAGGAAACCGATGGACTGTCCACTCCAAGTAGGGAATGAGTCCTTACCCCAAGTGAAGGAGTTCAAGTATCTCGGGGTCTTGTTCTCGAGTGAGGGAACAATGGAGCGTGAGATGGGCCGGAGAATCGGAGCAGCGGGAGCGGTATTGCAGTCGCTTTACCGCACCGTTGTGACGAAAAGGGAGCTGAGTCAGAAGGCAAAGCTCTCTGTCTACCGGGCCATTTTCGTTCCTACCCTCACCTATGGTCATGAAGGATGGGTCATGACCGAAAGAACGAGATCGCGGATACAAGCGGCCGAGATGGGTTTCCTCCGCAGGGTGGCTGGTGTCTCCCTTAGAGATAAGGTGAGAAGTTCGGTCATCAGGGAGGGACTCGGAGTTGAGCCGCTCCTCCTTCGCGTCGAAAGAAGCCAGTTGAGGTGGTTCGGGCACCTAGTTAGGATGCCACCTGGGCGCCTCCCTAGGGAGGTGTTCCAGGCACGTCCAGCTGGGAAGAGACCAAGGGGTAGACCTAGGACCAGGTGGAGGGATTATATCTCTTTGCTGGCCTGGGAGCGCCTTGGGATCCCCCAGTCAGAGCTGGTTGATGTCGCCAGGGAAAAGAAAGTTTGGGGCTCTCTGCTGGAACTGCTACCCCCGCGACCCGACCACGGATAAGCGGGAGAAGATGGATGGATGGATGGATGGTTTGCTGAAGATTAAGTTTGTTTTAACCAAGGTATAAGGTTTTTTTAGGTGTGATTTTATGAATGATCTATTCTGTCAACATTTGATGAATTAGAAAAATATTAATGTTTTTAAATGTTAACAATTATTTTCTTAATGACATATTGTGCTAATGAAATCCTTGTAAATAAATGTCCAATGAATTTATTCTTGCATTCAATTTTTTTGAATAAAAACCATATCCACCACCTGGTACTTCGTCATTGACACACAATGTGCAGATATAACACAATCAAATGTTAATTCTGGTTAAAGAAATATAACACAAAATGTGCAGAAATAACAAATGAGTGTGTTCATCTTGGTTACACATTTATGACACACAATGTGTAAAATGTGCACATTGTGTGTTAGGGGCATGTAACACATTTTGTGTGTAAAAATGATTTACACATAAATAAACACAACACGTGTTGTCCCTGAGCACACTCTGTAGGTGTGTTGAAATTCAACACATGTTGTGTCATATTTGACACATCCCTTCTAAGAGTGTACAGCAGACAGTAGCTAGCAATTTTCGACAGATACAGCCCACTCAAAAATATATTGTGTTATATAAAATACATTTTTATATATATATATATATATATATATTAGCTGTACACTTTACGAATATAATAGTTTTTTATTGACAATTTTACCATTCAATCTCGTCCAACTGATTTTGCTGCCGTCACTCCTCGGCTCTTGGTAGTGCAGGCATTTATCAAACCTGGCAACTCCGGGTTTTCTTGCAGCTGTCAATCAAAGTCCAGTGGCTCCGGTCCAAAATCCCAGAAACTTTTCACGCGCGCGTAGACAGACTCCGCGAGGCTGACACTCCCGCGAGCGAGCAAGAAGGCTGTCTCTCTCACGAGCGAGCGCAGAGCCACTCACGGGCGCAGAGCCGCTCGCGGGGGTTTAATCTGCGCGCGAGGGTCATTTTATGCGCGTGTAAAAGCACATTTTCCGCTCTTGAGTAGCTTGTTTTACGCGCTAGAATATTGACCCAAATCTAACTCCATAGAAGGGTTCACTGCAAGCGAGTCATCCGTGATTTGCAGTGAGCATTGTAAGCAGGACGAGTTTGACAGGACAGGACAGATTGTCCGACTCAGAGATGGTGTTATTCCCTCCATCTTCAGCTTCCCGGTTCACCTCCAAAGAGTAGGTGTATCATCATACGGTTATTAGCATTCATAAATGTAAATATTCTATTATCAATAACAGGGCAGGGTGACGTGCGTGTGTGTGTGTGTGTGTGTGTGTGTGTGTGTGTGTGTGTGTGTGTGTGTGGTATTCTGCTTTTTCATTTTAGCCAGAAAAGGGCAGGACTACGTCTCCTTCCAGAAAAGCTGAAGAGAGCCTGTCTGTGGCCCCTCAGGACGACCCAGAAGCTTCAACCTCACACTCACAACCTCAGCCTAATGATGTGAGTATTTCTATTTTCAACATCATATCATAATGGTCCTAGACAAAGTCAAATCTCATCTCTCTTGTTTGCTGCCACTCATATTAAACTCACTCACAAATAAACACATACACACACAATTGAAGACATGTTGAACATGCATTCCTGGCGCACACACACACACACACACACACACACACACACACACACACACACACACACACACACACACACACACACACACACACACACACACACACACACACACACACACACACACACACACACACACACACACACACACACACACACACACACCACACACACACACACACACACACACACACACACACACACACACACACACACGCATGATGCTGGCAGTGGCTTTGACAGGTGATGACTATAAGAAAGAATGTGGGCCATACTCTAGTTGTGTCAAAGTGTTGTGTGTGAAGTGAAACATCACTCAAACCATGTTCATCCCTCTTTCTACTAGGATCATAGCTATGTCTCGCCTGCTTCTCCTACTGCTCTTAAGGCCAGACTCAATGAAGCTTTAGCAAGAGTGGAGAGTCTCGAGCGAGAGAGGAAGAATGCCATGGCTAGAGAAAAGAGGGCAGAGACCACAGTGAGGACTCTTTTGGGGGATTTGAGGGAAAAGAACCTCATTAATGAAGAACTCAAAGAGGCTTGATTTCTACTCAGGGAAGATGAAAGTAGCACTTTGAGATTCATGTACATCTTACTCTTACACTCTTTATTAAACTCCTTTGTTATTATATGAAGGGGACTTATTAATTTTTTCTCATACAATTTCAGATCTTCAAATAGACTTGAAGGCAAAGCAGGGCCATGAGTACTCCAAGGACCACAGAGAATGTGCCCTCACACTCCATCTACATGGTCCAAAGGCATACAAATACCTCAGAGAGACTACAACAAAAAGGTAGTCTTAATGTTGTTCAATTTCATTTTTGGAAATTACGGTTGCAAGTACGTTAAATAGCTACTTCTCAATTTTTTTACAGGTGGCTGTGTTCGGTGGATGGCAAGCCTGGCCTGAACAAGATGATGCTGGATATGCTGGAGAGAAGATGCCAGGACGACCAGGCTAAATATGGATGTGTTTCACTCATGTTGGATGACATGGCCATCAGAAAACATGTGCAATATAATCCACATAACCAGTCAATGTCTGCCTTTGTAGACATGGGTGATGGAAACAATGAGACCGATGCTGCTACTGAGGCTCTTGTGTTCATGGTGGTTGGCCTACAAGGACATTGGAAGGCTCCCATTGCATATTACCTGACGAAGTCTTTGTCACCTGAAACACAAAGGGTCCTAATCTAAATCTAAAATCTAATCTAATCTATCTAGGAAGAAGAAGGAAGAAAATAAGCTTGACCTCCTTCTTAAAATGTTTTTGTGTTGACTCTCAAATCTCCCGTTTTTATTTTGATGGTTTCCCAAAGACAAAGATATGAGAAAGAGGTTCTCAGTCATGCTTTGGAGGAGCCGCATGCACGGGGCATTCGGGTGTCATGAGCAACTTTGTGTAAATATGGTTTGGGCGGGGTGGTGTCATGTTCTTGTGTTTAACTTGAACATTTACATTTTTTATATAGATGTAGAAGTACATTTTCATTTTTTATGACATAGATATTCATTTTTACTGATATATAACTTCTGTCTATGTATAATGTATTATTGTTTCTTCATTTTTCAACTTATTAAAATAGCTGAGTATAGGCCTACACAATATGCTTCTCTATCATATATAGACCATTAGTGGTTTTTTATGTGTGTGTGTGTATATATTATATATCGTGTGTCTTTTGCAAAATACCTATCATACATAACATAGGCTATCAAATACCAGAATATTCTATTGCTGTTAAGCCTACTATGAATATTACATGTGTCCGGTATCATGCCTACATATATGACGTTTGCAGAAAACCCCCCCCCCGTGAAAATCAGTTTTGTATTCAGCGAGTTATGATTGATAAAATGCGCTGACACTTCATTGCGCCTGCCAGACAGATTACACTGAGTGGAGCGGGTGACCGGTCCAAGATGGCGGCCCCACGGCTCGTCAGCGCCAATAGGCAGCAGCGGTCGATGCGGCGTCTACTCTTTATATGTCTATGGCCGTGAAGCCCTTAGTAGGCGGAGTCGGCTCCTAACGGCTCAACAGTGACGTCAGAGTCTAACTTCCGCCTTCTCCCGCCTGCTCCAAATAAGGGCAAAGAGGCGGAGCCGAGGCGGGACAGGGCGGGACCTGCTGCCAACGAGCGTGACGTTCCAGACCTAGCTCAGGCTAAGAAGCTAAGCTAACATGCTCTCAGTATTAAGCTAACAACCTATGCTAACAACACAGTCTATGCTAACAACCCAGCTTGCGGTCACTGCTCCTCGTATGAAGGTAGATATGGTGCAAAATGCGAGAGTGTATAAAACCTGATGTGAGCACTTGTAGAAAAAAAATCTGAGCTTGTGTGCTTACATTTACACTTGTATAAAAATATCCACGTAACTGTGAATCAAATTTACACTTGTAAAAAATATCCACGTAACTGTGAACCAAATTTGAAGTCACAGAAGAAAAAAAAAAGTTTTGTAGCTTGTAGAAAACAAATGAACTGAGAGATGAAATGTTCACTTGCAGAAAAATACATATTTTTTAAATATATTTTCCATTACAACTGCAACTTTATTTATTACAACCTCTCAAATCAGTCATTACAACTTGACGAATCTGCTCTGTGGCAGTATAAATCGACGAATCTGCGGTCTTGACTTTTGCTACACTTCTTGCGATAAATGTGTCGCAAAAGTAATTTTCACCTGTAGATGTGATATGGGTCTGGCTGCAGACCGCAGCAAGGAGGCGTTTCCTATAGGGGCGTTTCCTATAGGGGCGTTTCCTTTTTTTATCCAATAGCAATTTAAGGGATTCCAGCTGCTTTTATAAATCCTCGCAGAAGAAGTCATTGTTCTAGTGATGGGAATTCCGGCTCTTCTTGCTGAGCCGGATCATCTGGCTCACCAAGAAGAGCCGGCTCTTTCGGCTCCCAAAGGGCTCTTCAGTTTACCACATATTATACCTTTTAATTAAATCAAATGTAGCCCTGTTTTGACTAATGATTTATATGTGTACACATATATCACTTACATTATTCAAGACATCCTTTGTACTAAAGTATTCAAAAGTAAAAATTACATGTTTAATATAAATTATTTGCTGTGGCCAATTGTTTTCATTGCATTTACAGACCCGTGTAACTCTCTGATACCACACAATTAATGCATTGACTTGCTTGTAGAACCACGTTACACAAAACAAATGGCAACACCTATACAAATTATTTAAAAAAAGGGGCTACTGTATCAACCTATGTAAAGTATATAAATATAGTTGTTCTCCCTGCAGGAGAGGGGAGAGTGCTTTGAGATCAACTGCTAGGCTGCAGCGGGGAGAAGAGGGGGACAAAAAGAGGCGTGGAGGTGGAGGCGTGACGCACGGCCGGACTTATCTCAGCCAATGACAGCTCTGCATGCAACCCCTGGATATTATTTTAGAAACTGCTTTCATCGCGTCGCGATGTTTACAGTGAGAACAGCTGTGAGGTGCAGAAAGCAGAGCAGTGTGTAAAATATATATCACTCAGTATAACAGGCCTACTCTCTTTATTTGATTTAGTTTAGTAGATATCTACAAACAAAGAGTCGATATTTTTCTAAGACCATTTAGTGCTTCACATAATAAAATACACAACGACTGTAGCCTGATTATGCTTTAGGAGCAGTAGGTGTGTGTGGTACAGTGTGTAGGTGTGTGTGTGGTACAGTGTGTAGGTGTGTGTTGTACAGTGTGTAGGTGTGTGTGTGTGGTACAGTGTGTAGGTGTGTGTTGTACAGTGCGTAGATGCGGCGGACAGACAGGTCTCAGTTGGTTTGGTGTCCTGTGCTTACTTTTAATGCTTGCAAATACAACTTTTGGCCCGTAATTTCAATTCCCCATTTCAGCTACCAGAGAGAGGGGGGGGGGGGATATATCCAGTCTCATTGTGTTACGTTATTATGAGAGTGCTCTCATACTTTAAATTGCATATATTTATATAAATATATTTGTGTGTGTGTGTACGCATCTGTAGCCTGTTATTGTCTCATTATACCGCCCTCTCAATGAATTCAAAGTAAATATGTGGGGGAACCAGGGGCGTCGCCTGGACCTGGAAACATTTGGGGCTTAGCCCACAGTGGCGGCGCTCCAGTCAAATGTTCTACTGCAAGACTCCCCACACGCACATACACAATTGCGCCATCTGGTGTCACAAACGTGTGCCTGCATTAGCTTTGTTTCGGCAATGGATTGTGGGAGATTCTCAAAGCACGTGAGGATCTGTTGAGGGTAAGGTGCCTGTATTATCTCGGTGGACAAAATCTATGTTTTTATTTTATAAGGACAATAACGTACTGTTGTGTTTGTTTAGTTTAATGTTAATTGTTTAATGCTCACAGTCACAGCAACATGTTTTCTGTGTGATTGGCTATTTGTTTTATATGATTTATCAACGTGATCATCAATAGCTAATCTGAGCACCAGAACCCAGCTCACGTGTCCTTTTATGCTGTCCATTGAAATGAAGCTTAGCGCAAGTTCAATAAGGAAGACCTAACACGAGTCACTTACACGTCACTCGATGGCTCCCTTCCCCCCTCATTAAATATGAGGGCGTCACCCCTCAGCAGCCAATAGCTGCACATGCTAAATTCCTTAAATGCCTGCTCTTCCTCCCTGTCAGTTGTCATTTGCAGATGACCGCAAACAGTAGCAGTACTACAATACTCCTCCTCGTGAGAAAAAGAAAAAAGCACAACAAAAACTAGCTCAAGATGTCCAACTCGGACAATTCAGATCACGAACCTGGTATGGAATTATTCGAGCCCGGTTCGGCTCCCCACAGCGGCCTATCACCAGAGGCAGACTTCCTCATCGCCCGGCTCCTGCAGCAGGGCATCCCCACAGCCCCAGGCCTCACTCTCTCGCAGCTCCGAAAGCTTCTCGGATCAGGTCTCCAGCACAGCTCCCCAGTCCGGGGCAGCAGCTCCAGTCAGCTCCCCAGAGAGCAGGGCGAGGACGCGGAGGTAAAAAAAAGAAAGAAGTCGAGCCCTCCAGGATCCCGTCCACCTCCAAAATCCACCCCTTTCCAGGCTCGCCAGTCCGGGAGCGTCACTAACACACCCCTCATGGAGAGTAGCGTGGCCGGCTCCCTGCAATCCCTGGCTAGCTCCATGACAGCTATCGATGCTCGCCTCCAGGCCCTGGAAGACTCCGTCACAGGAGCTTCGACTTCCGTGGCACTCAGGTCAGGTACTAGTGTTAACGAAAATGTTTGCACTCACCCACACAGGGTCGGGTTGTAACGGAATAGATGTAACGGCGTTACGTAATCAGAAATACAAAAAATCATGTTTATTCAGCGGGCGTTACATTTGAAAAACGAGTAATCTGAGTCAGTTACTTTCGTAAACCTGAAGTGAATACTTATTGGAACTATTGGTTGAGAAGTTTCCTCACAAAATGTAATATTCATTACCAGCAGAACCGTGTGCACACTGCACAGCGCTGCAGCGTGTCTGTGAGCGAGAGATGCAGCGTGTCTGTGAGGCCCCGCCCCCGCACGCAGATGAGAGAGAGAGAGAGAGAGAGAGAGTTCTCTTTCAAAATATATTGAAAGGTAGAAACGGAGATGGTTAGATAAAACGTGGAAGATAACGTTTATGTAGCATTTATTTATTGTCGAAATGATGACATTTATAACGGGATCAAATCAAAGTGAATGGCCTGCTGAATGTATAGGGCAAGTGACTGAAAAAAAGTTATTACATCGTTTCAGATAATAAATAATAATGATAATTCATTCTATTAAGGGGCGCCTTTCAAAGCACCCAAGGACACCTTACAATGCATAACATATTCCAAGGAAAGGTTTTAAGACAGTACAAGAATGCAGTATGGGTGAGTTTTACGTGTGGTGCAGATGAGAGCTGTCCAGAATGACACTAAGATGTTGTGTTGTGCTCTTGATAAAAGAAGAAGATTTTGATTATTAAAACAAATTTTATTTGCATTTGTTTTAAACATACACCCACCCTGCAAAAGAGTCGGAACAAAACTAATACATTACACAATCAAATAAATAAACAGATTTTCATGACTACCAAATAAATATCATTTGAAAGCGTTTTACCCATTTAAAAACATCCTCTTTTACACACTTTAAAAACAAAAACTACACCTATCCTTTAAAACTTCAATATGAGAGTCATTCTCCCCCAGCGAGCACAGAACCCGCCCCACAGCCCACACATCCAGAACCCCCTGCAGATGATTGATCAGCGTATAGTACGCATGCTCCACCCTCAGACGCGCTGCCACCAGCCCCCTCAGACAGAGCACTGTCCATCCCACTCCAGCAAGTTGGTTCTTCCTACTTTTCCAGATTGCTAATTTTGCATTAGCAAACAAGAAATTCATCAACAGTAGGGTTTCCTTCTTTTTCAGGATGTATTTGGGGCCATGGACAAAAAGTGGTATGGAGAAAACCTCCCCGAACCCTTCCACCCACCCCTGTAACATTTTTTTAAGACCAGCCAATCTGGGACAGGACACGACTAAATGCTCCAATGTTTCCGCCATAAAACAGAACGGACAGCCTCCCCTTGTGCCTGGGTCAAAATGAGCTCTGTATTTGTTAGTGGCTATTGCACCGTGTATAATTCTCCATTGGATGTCAGCCATCCTTCTCTCAACCGGAGATTTATACAGGATCCGCCAGCTGCCTTGAGGGGAAGAGCCCAAGCCAAACACATCCGTCCACCTCGACTCTCTGACGCCTGCGAGCGAGCTGAGGTTTAACACCTTTACACAGCTAAGGTATAGCTTCTTCCCATTGCAGGCGCTGAACTTTGCAGGTGTTAGAGTCCCCAGTGATAGCATTAGACCCTCCTCCTCTCTCCACTCCCCCACCGCAGGACCCACACTCAAGGCAGGAAAAACATACTCATGTCCCTTTCTCCACTGGTCAGCCAGATCTGCATCCAGAGCAAAAGTCCGGTGGGATGGCGACAGCGACTGCCACACCTCATCTACCAGGTTCTCCAGAACTCGGGTTGATCGAATGCCCGTCACCTCAGCCAGTGTTTCCATGGAGACCCCCGTCAAATGGCCAAGTTTTACCACTCCCGCTTCAATGAACGCGTTCTTTAGGGTGGCTGAAGAGAAAAGGGTTCCAGAAAGAAAACCAGTGTCAAACAGTGGCTCCTCAAACAGCCACATCCCAGGCCGGGGGTCGGGTGGTCTGGTGAAACTCAGAATCTTCCAGGCATTGATGACTGAGCAGTAAAAAGGTGTAAGTCCAGTGATCTTGTACGCAGGGGCCTTCAGCAGAAACAGGTGTTTATCAAAACCAAAGCCCCCCGCCCTCCAGAGCAACAGCCGGGCCATAGCCAGCCAGCAGGGAGAGGCACCAGACAGCAGCCGGGCCATAGCCAGCCAGCAGGGAGAGGCACCACACAGCAGCCGGGCCATAGCCAGCCAGCAGGGAGAGGCACCAGACAGCAGCCGCTGAGCCGCCTGCAGTCTAAAAGCAGCAGTCCTTGCAGTAATGTCCACGAGGCCCTGCCCCCCCTCCGCCACAGGCAGGTACAGGACCGATGCTGGCACCCAGTGATGACCCGACCAGAAGAAATCCACGAGGAGCCGCTGCAGTTGTTTCATGAGGCCCGGCGGTGGGGTTAACACCTGCAGTCTGTGCCACAGAGACGAGGCAACCAGATTGTTGGCTTCAAGAACTCTTCCCCTGTAGGACAGCTGGGGTAGCAGCCATTTTCATTTGGCTAACTTAGCCTGCACCTTTCCCAGCAATCCCTCCCAGTTCTGTGCCACCATGTCCTCGGACCCCAACCAAACTCCCAGGACCTTTAAACCCTTGTTTCCCCAGCTAAGGTTACCAGGAAGACTGGGCCTATTTTCTAGACTCCACTGACCTACCAAAACTGCCTCACTCTTCTCCCAATTAACTTTGGCTGAAGCAGCCTTCCTGTATAAAGCTAGACTGTCCTGGAGCTCCTGGATATCTCGCTGACCCTGGACAAACACACTGACATCATCAGCATAAGCTGATACAACCACCGGGGGGGCCTGAGCTGACTCTGGCAGACACAGGCCCCTCAGCCGGTTTCTAAGTCTGCACAAAAGCGGCTCGATGGCAATACTATACAATAGGCCTGAGATAGGGCAGCCCTGCCTGATCCCCCTTTTAACTGGTACAGGTCTGCTCAGCCCCCCCCCACCTTCACAACACAACATGCATCACTGTACAAACACTTCACCCAGGACAACAAATGCTCCCCACACCAAAAGCCTGCAAAGTGGCAGCCAGAGACGTGTGATCCACACGATCAAACGCCTTCTCCTGGTCAATAGAAATAATACCAACATTTATATCATACAGTTTAGAAACATCAAAAGTGTCTCTCATCAAAAACAAATTGTCCACAATTGATCTGCCAGGGATGCAATATGTCTGATCAGGACCGATAAGAAGTTCGATAAAAACCTTCAGTCTGTTAGCTAAGACCTTTGACAGTATCTTATAGTCCGTACATAGGAGAGCCACAGGTCTCCAGTTGTTCAGCAGGGTGAGGTCTCCTTTCTTAGGCAACAGTGAGATCACTGCACGCCTACAGGAAGCTGGAAGAGTCCCTTTCCCAAAGGACTCCATCAACACTTCTAGCAAGTCATGTCCCAGAATACTCCAGAAATGTTATAAAAAGTCTGCAGGTAAACCGTCTATGCCGGGAGCCTTGCCGGAGGCCATCTGTGTCACCGCAGAGGTCAGTTCCTCCAGCGTAATGTCAGAGCCAGGGTGTCACTTTCGGCTGGACTCAGCTGTGGAAGACCCTGAAGAAGTTCATCAGCAGCTTCCACGTCACGACCTTCGGCTTTGAACAGGTCCGTGTAGAAGGACACTGCATGCCTCCTCATCTCAGCAGGTTCAGAGGTTACCTGTCCATCGGGGAGACGCAGACATACCATCTGCTTCCTTTGGCCCACAGACCTCTCCAGGTTGAAGAAGAAGGTGGTTGGAGCATCAATGTCTCTCATGGAAGTGAAACGGGCTCTGATCAGGGCTCCCTTGGCCTTCTCCTGAAGAAAACAGTTAAGCTGTTGTTGTTTTAGGAGGGACTGTTCTATATTTCGAGCAGACACACTCTAACTCTCTGATCTCCCTCTCTAACGGCTCTATAGCTCTCCTAATGTGTGCAGTGGAGTAGGCTGTATACTGTTGGCAGAACACTCCAACCTGAGCCTTTCCTACCTCCCACCACTGACTCAGGGAGGGAAAAGACTCTTTCTTTGATTTCCAGTTGATCCAAAAGAATTTAAAATTCTCACAAAAAGTCAAATCTTGTAAAATGTTAACATTAAACTGCCAGAAGGATCTCGGCTTCTCTGTGTTGGATAAAACCAAATCTAAAGAGACTAGCTGATGGTCTGTGAAACCAACCGGTTGGATGTGACAGTTCACTGCACGAGTAATACAAGAAGCAGACGTGTAAAATCTGTCTAGCCTGGCTGCACTGACGCCCCCATCTAGCATTCTCATCCAGGTGTATTTTTTAACAGAGGGGTGTTTCATCCTCCACACATCCACTAAGTCAGCCTCTCTCATCACCTGTGACAGTAAAAGGGACGACTGAGGATGCGGCTCCCGTCCTATTCTGTCTAAAGTGACATTAGTGCAAGCGTTCCAGTCCCCCCCCCCCCAGTATAACACACTCCCCCTGTACACTAGTGTCTAACTCGTCTTTTAATAACTGAAACACAGATACACGTGCAGGGCCCTTATTGGGTGCATACACATTAATAAAAGTGAAAAAGAACTCTAACAGTTCCACCTTCACCATCAAGGCTCTACCTGCCACTCTCTCTGTGCTGGATACAATCTTAACATTTAGAGAGGGGGAGAAAAAAACAGCTACTCCAGCACTGAGGTTTGAGCCATGACTGAGTACATACTGACCCCCCCACCACATCCCCCAGTCCGTCTCATTCAGGCTATCACTGTGCGTTTCCTGCAGAAATATCACATCTAATTTTTTCTGATTAAAGACCTCCAACACTAAAGCTCTTTTCTGTGCACTTCTACCCCCGTTAATGTTTAAAGAAGCAACCCTTAAAGCCTGCATTAGAGGAAGGAGATAGAGAAAAATAACAGACAGGTACACACAGCAGAGAGGAGACACCCAGTGTTGCATGATCATGTTGACATTATTTAGACCTTTTCAATTTCCCCCCTTTTTTGCTTCCTTTCGGAACTTTTCTCATATTAGTTACATGCTTCCTGAGACGATAGCGTCTCTTTTCATCCAGCAGGTCTAACCCTACAACTTTCTGAAGAGTGCTCACTGTGTGAAGAAACGTGTTAGTGTCAGGGAAAAAGTCTCTCACTTCCACTGCCTTGCCAAAGGACTCATCTAAAAAGACATTAATCTCTTCCAAAGAATATATCTCTGCGTTATGAGAGAGACTATCTGCAACTGAAACACAGTCAGAATCCCCCTCACCGTCTGAGTCCATCTCTGTCACCTCATTATTGTCTGCAGCCTGTTGAAGCTCTGTTTGCCTCCCAGAACCAGACGGCAGCTCCTGCTGTGTGCCAACAGCCTCCACCTGTCCCACAGCCCCGGTCCTCACCTGTCCCGCTACATCATCTCCCACCCGTTTACCTGTTTCCACATGTTCTCCTCTCACACTCACCACATTCTCTACAATCCCTGTTTCATCTCTCCCGATATTCATCTCTACTTTATCCGCAGCCCCTGGGGCCCCGGCGGGTGCAACAGCAGCCCCCGCGACACCGGGCTCCGCGGCCGCCGACCCAGCGGCCCCGGCCACCCCAGCGACTGGCTCAGCGGCTCCGGGCTCAGCGGCTCCGGGCTCCGCCGCCCCGGGCTCCGCCGCCACGGGCTCCGCCGCCACGGGCTCCGCCGCCCCGGGCTCCACCGCACCCGGCGGAGCGGCGTGCCGTCTCTGTGGACATGCAACACGTTTGTGGCATTTACCATTAATCCGCTCTCAATAAGTTCTGTTACATATTTCTGGTCTTTCAAAAAGACCACGACCGCTTTGTTCATGCGGGAAGCATAGGAGATGTTTACATGACCTACCTGTTCCCCCACAGCCAGCAGCACCTGCTCCACTGTGCTTGCGGCCTGAGCCACCAAACGCACTCCGTGTCTCAGAGACACCGGCGGCGCCCCGAAGGACGCCATCCCCGCCACGAGGCACGGAAAAACAAATTAACCGTACTTGGAAAGAGTACAAATATCCCCACGTAAGATCATAGAGTGAAAATAAAACGATTGAAACAGAAACCAACGAACTAAAAGTGAAAATCCCTCTTCCCTCTTCAAAAACACACCTCCACCACAGAAGAAGTGTTACGAATGGGTGAAGCAGGTAGGACACAAATGCAGAATAACGAAAAGCGAGCTTTATTAAATAAATTAAAGCTGTGGCAAAACAAGGCAGAATCCAAAATATCCAACACCAACGAGCAGCACAAGGAACACAGACCGTGGAATGACATGGAGGGGAAACAATGAACCGACATGGAGCACAGGGGAAGACTAGACTAAATACACAGAAGGGTAATCACAGAACAAGACACAGCTGGGCAGGGGAGGAGAAACACAAGGACAACAGGTGAACACAATCGGGTAATCAGGGAGGGAAACAGACAGAAAGCAGACAGGCAGGAAACGGGGGTGAACACTTTACACAATAAAACCCAAAGACAAGAAAAACACCAACACAGACAAAACTACAAACGTGACATAACCTGAGAATCGTGACAAGAAGAAGAAGAAGAAGAAGAAGAAGAAGAAGAAGAAGAAGAAGAAGAAGAAGAAGGAAAGAAAAGAAAAAAGAAGAAAGAAAGAAGAGGAAAGAGAAGAAAGGAACTTGGAAGTATTCTAAAAGTAATCTGCCAAAGATCTGGCCCACCCTATATTTTTACAGGCCCACCCTAAAGTACATTTCTGCCTACGCTACTGTTTTTTTTTTTTGCGAGCAACGTGACCAACAACCAATCACATGAATCTCTTGCCCCCGAGATACAAAGCAATAGCAATGTTAAAAAATAAATAAAAATTTGAACATTGCTCAACTTTTGAAGCGAGCAACACCAGCAACGCTCCACGTCGCTTCCCAAAATACAGTTCTGCTAAAAGTGACGTCACCCTATTCAAAGCGAATGGGCAGGAGCGTTGGAAGCTTTAACGCACGCCACCGTGTGGACGGGCCGTCACAGTAGCTCTGCGCCAGAAACCTCGCGGAGGGGGAAAGAAAAAAAAAAATAATAATTGGAATATCACCCCTCCACTCCCATTATCATCCCTCAGCTAGCAGCTGCGCTATCTACTCACCCAGATTCCGTGTTTGTTGACTATCTCCTGTCAGGGCTCTCCCAAGGCTTCAGGGTAGGGGTCCTCCCATCCGCCACAGTGACTTTCATAGCAAGAAACTTACAGTCAGCCGCTACAGAACCCAACATAGTTTCCCAGCTCATCGACAAAGAACTTCTCAAAGGATATATAATCGGCCCTTTTAGCTCCTCCCCCTTCTCAGTGTTCCGTTCAAATTCCATCGGAATAAGCCACACGTAAATAAAAGGCTGATTTTCGATCTGTCCGCTCCCCGCTCCGGCCATTCGGCAGCGTCAATAGCATCATCCCTCCAGATCAGTTCTCCCTTCACCATGCCTCAGTGGATAATGCAATAAAGATGATCAGGTTCACAGGGCACGGAGCTCGGCTCTCCAAAGCGGACATTACCGATGCCTTCAAAATCATCCTCATTCATCCGTCTCAGTGGAATTCGTTCGGTATTAAGTGGGAGTCCAAACTCTATTTTCGCAGAAGCAGCCCCTGCATCTTCAATTCCTTCTCGGAAGCGCTCTGCTGGATCCTGCTGAACATCGTCAGAATCCCCTCCGTCCTTCACCTACTGGACGACTCCTCCCCATAGACCGCCACAGGACAGCTCAGGGACCTCACGGCCAAGCTTAAACACTGCTTCAGGAGTTAGATGTCCCTCTCTCCGAAGAGAAAATGTTAGGTCCCGACACACGCTTAGAGTTCTTGGGCATCATCCTCGACTCCTTAGACATGAAGGCGTCTCTCCCCTCCGACAAATTGCAGCGCATCCGGGACATCACCAAGTCATACTGCGAGCAACACGTTATCACAAAACAACAGTTGCTCTCCCTTCTCGGACACCTCAACTTCGCCATGCATGTCATCCCCCAGGGGCGCTCGTTCATCTCCCGCCTCCTGGACACAGCATCAGCGGTCGACAAACTCCATGACTGCGTTTTCTTAGACGAAGGCTGCCGCTCAGACCTACGTTTCTGGTCCCTCCTGCTCGCCCACTGGAACGGAGTTACTTTCTTTTACGATGACCTCGTGCGTTCCTCTGACTCAATGAGGTTCTTCACGGATGCCGCCCCATCCGTGGGTTTTGGGGGTTTCTTCCAGGGAGAGTGGTTGCAGGGTCATGGCCCCTGTCAATTTCTACCTCAAGCAAGTTCTCATTAAATCCGGCCTATCAGCTATATCATACCCGGGACATTCCTTCAGGATAGGTGCAGCCACCTCTGCTGCTAAATCAAGGTCTCTCTACCTCATCCCTACAACAACTAGGACAGTGGTCCTCCTCCGCCTTCACAACCTACATTCGCCCGGACATCAGCGCCGTACTGGCTTCCCAAAGATCTCTCAGACCCTAACTATGGTATCTATGCATATAACTGGTGGTGGCTCATAAACACATTCACAAGTATACATGTCTCACTAAGGTACCTGATATTCAAACTGCATTCCTGTCCTAATTCCGCGGGCCCCGCCCACAGGGAATAATGTCTCGTCTCACGCTGCAACTACATGTAACGGGCTTCATCTCCGGCACACAGGTATTTCATTCCCAGGCCTTGCTCAAACGTATCAGTGTAAAATGTATTTCCTGCAGTCAGGCGTGGACTCGGGCCACCGTACACCCCCGTGGCAGTTACAAAACAAAGAAAATAAAGAAAGAGTAAAGAAGGAAAAGAAAGGTATATCCTGTGAAGTCAGGCATGGACTCAGGCCACCGTACACTCCGGTGTCAGTTACAAAACAAAAGAAAAAGAAAGAAAGAGAAAAGAGAAAAAAAAAAAAAAATATATATATATAGCCTGCGAAGTCAGGCGTGGCGGAAGGCCACCGTACACTTCGGTGTCGTAGCTTCGGGCTACCGTACACTTCGGTGTCAGTTACAAAACAAAGGAGGAAGAGAAAAGAGTAAAGAAAAAGAGATATATATATATATATATTAGGGCTGTCAGTCGATTAAAATATTTAATCGCGATTAATCGCATGATTGTCCATAGTTAATCGCGATTAATCGCAAATTAATCGCACATTTTTTATCTGTTCTAAATGTACCTTAGAGGAATATTTTTCAAGTTTTTAATACTCTTATCAACATATGAGTGGAAAAATATGCTTTATGCTAATGTTTATTATCATTTGAACAATGACAAATATTCTCATGAATATTAAACACAACAACCTGGAACCTCTCATACAATACAAATGGTGTGTGTGTGTGTGTGTGTGTGTGTGTGTGTGTGTGTGTGTGTGTGTGTGTGTGTGTGTGTGTGTGTGTGTGTGTGTGTGATCGTTGGAGCTATGTGCAACTCAAGGCATATGCTTGAACGGGAGCTGCCTGTACGCTGCAATCATGTTGCTGCAATCATGAGTGTGCTGACTTCTCCTACAATGTCCCCCTGTCTGCTTCCTGCATCAAGTCAAGTGCTCGGCGCAGTTGTGTGGATATGGTGCTCCTCTGTTTTCATTTAAACAGCTCTTTATATCCGTTAGCGCAGCTAGCTAGCACCAGATGCTAACAACAACAATAGCCGCGTTCACACTGCGGTACGGTAATGCACGTAAGGTCTCTCTCTTGCTCGCTCGGACCACACGTACACACACCCTCCTGGTCCTCCAGATGGCCAGTCGGTGCCTGCCGGTGAGCGTGGAAGTGTGGTCTGCCACAAGCGGGCGGCAGGAGCGGGGCTGTCAGCAGCATCAGTTTGTAGATGGTATTATAAACTCGATGCGCTCTGAAACTACGGGGCGGCCGAGGAAAAAAAATACATGCGTTAATCGCGTTAAAATAATTAGTGGCGTTAATTTGTTTTTGCGTTAACGCGTTATTAACGCGTTATTAACGCGTTATTAACGCGTTAACTTGACAGCCCTAATATATATATATATATATATACATATTTAGCCTGCGAAGTCAGGCGTGGCGGAAGGCCACCGTACACTTCGGTGTCGTAGTTGCGGGCTACCGTACACTTCGGTGTCGTGGACGTTGGGCCACCGTTACAAAACGAAACCGCTCGCTCCTCGGCGTAGTCAAGCCCTGCTGGCCAGGCATGCGACCCGCAGGTCGTTTTCAGGTAAGACCGGCACTGATTTCGGCAGTCAGAGTCTCAGCATGACCCGTAAGCTCCGGCACTGATTCCGGCACTATGTCGCTCATATATGTGTTAATCTATTATCTTTCCTTCCCAGATCACCAGTCACCCCACAAGGTAAGCAACTCAGTTCATCTCAGTATTTCATACTTCACTGGTTTTGGGGATTTCATCGGAGCGGTGCTTTCCCTCCTGAATGATTATCCTGCAAACCGGGGCCTAATCGCCAAACACCATTATATTCTCCTGTTGTATTATCATGGCAATCATTTTATTCATATGACGTGTAAACAATAAATATGTAATTCTTACATCACGTCTCTCCGGTTTGAAATGAAGCTTAGCGCAAGTTCAATAAGGAAGACCTAACACGAGTCACTTACACGTCACTCGATGGCTCCCTTCCCCCCTCATTAAATATGAGGGCGTCACCCTTCAGCAGCCAATAGCTGCACATGCTACATTCCTTAAATGCCTGCTCTTCCTCCCTGTCAGTTGTCATTTGCAGATGACCGCAACCCGCCTCCACCCCTCTCGCCTCCAGTCTCCTCCAGGACAAAGCTAAACCTTCCTTCTTCAGACCTGTCTCACCTACTCAGCACCACCACCAGTGTCTAGACCCCGGGGATTTCATCGGAGCGGTGCTTTCCCTCCTGAATGATTATCCTGCAAACCGGGGCCTAATCGCCAAACACCATTACATTCTCCTGTTGTATTATCATGGCAATCATTTCATTCATATGACGTGTAAACAATAAATATGTAATTCTTACATCACGTCTCTCCGGTTTGAAATGCAGGTATGTGAGTTTTGTACACCAGTTTATTTATGTTTAATGTTTCACATTGCTCCACATGATGCCTCGACTACAAAGTCTTCCATGTTTCTACGGTTCTTCCTCTGCGTCACAGTTTCGGGAATATCAAGATCATTGCACAGGGCCTTGGTCTTGTCATAGACCTCATGTACTTTCTCGTTACTTCGGTAACTTTTCAGTGTGTTCTCAACTGCTGTCTTGTAATCTACTGCCTGCACCAAGTCAATTGTTTCTTTCTGCAGGTATTTGTGCAGGCCCTTAGTGGTTGAGAGCAGTGTCTGGAACATGACAGCATGTAGATGGTACTGCATTTTCAAAGCTTGCTTTCCAGTCCCTTTGCTAGAGGGGCTGAAAGGCTTCCTAAAGTCTTGATCAAAGCAGGAGGTTTTTGACATGCCCAGCGAACAAGTTGTTTGTCCCCTACCTCTAGCTCAGGGATGGGCAAATGGCGGCTTTGCGGCCCTCGGATCAATTTAGAAAACAAGGTAATTAAAAAATTATATATTTTTTTAATTAAAAAAAATAATAATATATTTTTTTTAACTTATATTACTGATATGTGATTTCGTTCGGCAGCCAAATACCGCAAAAAATAATCTGTGACGTGTTTGTGTGTATTGTGTTTGTTTCCCGGGGGAAACTCACAAGAAACACCGGCTGTTGTTATGCCTGCTGTGACGTTAAATTACTCCGTTCTCCGCTTGTAATTATGCCGTTACAAGCTTCAAAGTTGTATTTATCATGAATTTGAATTTGGCAAAACGAGTTTAATATTCTAAAAGTCAAGACTGTATTTATTTGAAATCAGATGAAAACAAACTGTAACGAACCCCGAAAAACTAGTTTTTTTACACAAATCCACTTTTATTTTTAAATCAGCCGTTGGTTGCGACTTCCGACTGATTTCGATAGAGCGGGTAACATATGAACACGGCCCTATGTGGATGTCAGCATGAGCAAGAGAAAGATATTTGAGGAAAATCGTGTTTTCTAAGAAAAGTGGGAGAACGAGTATCTTTTCACTGAATTCAGGGGTAAACCACAATGTTTAATATGTTTGCAGACCGTTGCTGTCATGAAAGTAAGCAACTTGAGCCGCCACTACAACACTGTGCACAAGGACAAATATGACAGGTACACCGGGGCTGCCAGAGCAGCGATCCTAGCGGACCTGAAAGGGAAAGTACAAAAACAACAGTGCTTTTTCACCCAGGTCACAAGTGTCCAAGAATCAAGTCTGAAAGCATCATATGCTGTCTCACTCCAGCTTGCCAAAGCAAAGAAGCCACTATCAGAAGGAGAGTTGGTGAAAACATGCGCGATTGAGATGGCTAACGCCTTTGGAAATGAGAAAATGGCTAAACATTTTGAAACTGTGTCCCTCTCCCGACGCACAGTGACTCGCAGGATTTTTGACATTCAAAGTCATGTGGAGGGAAAGCTGAAACAAATCATGTCTGACTGTTCATACTTTTCGTTAGCGTTAGATGAGAGTACAGACGTTACCGATGTTAGCCAGCTACTGGTGTACGCAAGATCAATAAATGCGTCATTTGATGTACACGAGGAACTATTAAAACTTGTACCACTGCACGGCACAACAAAGGGATCAGACATTTTCGAGGCAGTGAAGGGTGTTGTCAGCGAATATGGTGGATTTGACAAGCTATCTGCCGTTGTTACTGATGGGGCTCCATCAATGCAAGGAAGGCGCACTGGCTTCGCTGGACTTCTCCGTCAAAGTGGTGTGGATTGCCCGATACTGCACTGCATCATACACCAGGAGGCCCTCTGTGCAAAGAATCTGAACTTCACACATGTCATGGATGTGGTAACAAAAGTTACCAATCTGATTCGGGGGGGGAACAGGTCTCTAAATCATCGGAAATTCACAGCCTTTCTAGAGGAGGTGGATGCTGCCTACGGTGATTTACAGCTGCACACAGACATCAGGTGGATGAGCCGTGGTAAATGCCTGGAGAGGTTTTACGCACTGCGACTCGAAATTCCCGTGTTTTTGGAGAACAGCCTTACTGCGGATACAAGTGCGTACTGTGACACATTGAGGGATCCACACTTTCTCTGTGACATGGCCTTTCTCACTGATATAAGTGGACATCTCAATTGCTTGAATGTCCGGTTGCAAGGCAAAGATCAGACCGTGTCCGACCTTTTTGGTCATGTGAATAGTTTTCAGATGAAACTCAGCCTGGTCAGAGATAACCTTGCGTCAGATCCCCCGAATTTGACACACTTCCCCGCATGTGGAGAGCTGCGCAATGACATCCCGGAATTGGCCGAATGTGAGATGACGATCCACCGCTACAGAGAAGCCCTTAAAATGTTGCAGGATCAATTCAACAATCGCTTTCAGGATTTCCACGACATGCGAGGCACAATCCAGCTTTTCACTGACCCCATCTCAGCGGTTGTGAATGACCAGCCACCTGAACTACAAATGGAACTGTGCGAACTACAAGGTGACTTATTTTTCCAAATGAAACGGAATGAGAGGGGAGTGTCGTTTTGGAGACTGTTGCCCGAGACTCGCTTCCCTCTCTTGAGAGATTTTGCGCTTAAACAGGCCAGCATGTTCGGGAGCACATACATATGTGAGAGCAACTTCTCCATGATGAAGCACATCAAATCAAAAGAGAGAAACAGACTGTCAGACAAAACGCTGTTTCATCTGATGCAGCTTGGATGCACTGGCATCGATGTTGACATTCCCCTTATTGTGCGTCAGCAGAGACAGGCTACAAGTCTCTTAAATTCCATTTAGACAACTAATGTCTGGGTTAGTGTTCATGTTTATGTCATGTTAGAGTAGGGTTTATTCTCGCCCGCCGCCTCCAGAGGCCCCAGGTGTGCGGCTGGGCTGAGCAGCTGTGAGCGCAGCTTTCTGCTGTGGATGAGAGGGGGGGGGGGGGGCAGATCTGAGAGGAGGGGGGGGGTCTGACTTCATGTTTATGTCATGTTACTGTTTAATCTTAATGCACACTTTCCAATAGTTTAAAAGTTGTATTCCACTGTTAAATAACCTGTTCAATACAAACATGCCACTTGTAAAAATTAAATAACATTTCTGTGAACTGATGTTTGTTTTGTGAGCTTATTAGAGGATGTTCCCTTAAAGATAGAAACATATCAATGAAAATGTCAAACTTAGTATATGTGTTAATAATTACATACAATACGTGGAATTTGTGTTTTTGTGTGTTCCAATTGAATCTGCGGCCCCCTGGTGGCCAGTACATACATTATTTGGCCCCCACCATCATCAAAGTTGCCCATCCCTGCTCTAGCTGTTTCTGAAATGTTTGCAATCTCTGATGGTGGACAAGAGATGTGGAGAAGAAAGAGTAGAGACACTCCAGGAGATCAACGCAGGTATGTGAGTTTTGTACACCGGTTTGTATAAGTTTAATGTTTCACACTGCTTGTGAAAAATATACTACCACTATACGATCACTGATGTTTTGTTGTTGACTGGACACTTATTTTGTAAAAGAGATAGCATGAGAGGATCTCTTAAGCAATGCAGCTCACGTGTCCTTTTTATATGCTGTCCATTGAAATGCAGGAAAGTAATCACCAGGTCTGAGTGATCTGTTGCCGAGGGGACACTATACCAGAGTTACATAAGCAGAGATAAAGTGCTATTTTGGGGGGAACTCACCTCCTCTGGGGTCCCCCAGGAAGATTTTTTTTTTAAATGTTGAAGTTAAAAGCATCAATCTTGTGCACTTTGAGAGCAACATCAAGAGATATGATACATCTCTCAACACCCATATGTCAAAAAGAAATCAAAGAATCAGAATCATAAACGGGTTTATTATTTAAAAACACTTCATTTTCCAATAAAATCATAAACGATGTCAAATTATTAGAAGTTGTTGGTAAACAGAAAAAAGGGATGGAAGGAGGAAATAATAATCCCTCATCTCTTGCTGTTTGCGGTTGAAATTATCTCTTTTGCTGGCCAAACATGCTGGATGGAAAGCAGTGATGTCTCACTTGCCTTGGCCCTGTATCTGCAGTCCCTAAATCAGTCATGTTACCCATTGACTCTTGTCTGTTCTGGTGTTCCTGTTCATTGTTGTCTCCATTGTCGTTCTTGTCTGTTGTATTTCCTTCTTGTGTGTCCCTTTCTCCTGTTCTCCATCCTCTAAATCCGTTTGGCTCATCTGTGATGACTGTGTAGGTAAACACAAACAAGTATGTAAGTCAATCAGTTTCCAGCTCTGTCAAATAAATGAATTTCAAAATACACACATTTGCCTTCATTAAAATGAGTTTCACCACACAGTCACAACATGTAATACTAGCCAATTGAAAATAGTTACATGTACATTGGAAACCTCTTGTATATATCACTATTAAGAGTAGTTATCTGCCAATAGGACAGAATCATTCCTATACAAATGCAGTTTGAGTAATTCCATATATTCACTTAAAACTTTAATATAGTCATTTTCACTTAATACTCTAATATAGTCATCTTTCTGCATTCAACACTAAGGAAAGCTGTACAATTTGACATGATAATGAGGAAAAAAGGCCTCCGACAATGCAGATCATTTTTTGATCATATCAATTTTAAGATGGGGCTCAAGGCTTAATATTTGGGAGCATAGCGTCCCTTGCTCCCTTTCAGGAGCCCCACTGGATTAGCTTTGATCTGAAATATTTGTATAACAAGCTTGTTAGCTGGCTGTCCATCTCATAATGTTCACATAGAAACTAGCTGTCAATAGGAAATATCAATCAGAAGAATTATATTTTCATGCAAAATCTGTCACAAAAAGAGGTTGCACATTTAAATGCAGGTGTTGTTATGGCAACGGCAGTGGCCAGACAGCCACATTTACTGCTGCAAATACGTTCAAACATGCTGTCGACACGTAAAGCAGTGGCAACCAGAGATGGGGTCGTTACTAAAAAAAAGTAATATATTACATATTACATATTACTTTAAAAAAAAGTAATATATTACACTACTTCGTTACTATCTACATAAAGTAATTCGTTACTTTACTCGTTACTTTACTCGCAGGGCCGGCCCGCCCCTCCCTACAGGCAGATCACGCAGACTGCTAAAGTTTCAAATGTTCTCTTTAGTTCAGTTTCCATTGTCGCATAAGACTGATCCAGATAGCTCCTGAATGTTTTCCTATCTGACCATGGCTGTCCTCTGTCTCCTGCTATCTGACCGTGGCTGTCCTCTGTCTCCTGCTATCTGACCGTGGCTGTCCTCTGTCTCCTGCTATCTGACCGTGGCTGTCCTCTGTCTCCTGCTATCTGACCGTGGCTGTCCTCTGTCTCCTGCTATCTGTATATTTTGCGCAGTCTATCTCTGCTCACGCTGTTGCGTCAGCGTGTTCTCCTGCGTGTTGGCCATGTGTTGCACTGGAGCCAGACTTCAGCCGAGCACGTACGAACTGCGCATGCGTGAGTGGCAATAACTCTCCTTACCAGCAGGCAGCGGTTGTGTGTATTCGTCATTCAAAACAAGCAACAACCGGAAAACAGAGAAGAAGAACTACGCGTGTGTGATATAAATAAACAACAGCTATGTGCGTTAGCTTCACCTAGCATGTGTTCTTTGCAGGTGTTTGTTGAGGTTTGATTATGACTGATTTTAGAAAGTAACGAAGTAACGCGTGTCGGGGCAATGTTAGTAACTGTAGTGTGATTACTGGATTATAAAAGTAGCGCGTTACACTACTCCGTTACCGACAAAGTAATATTATTACAGTAACGCGTTACAAAGTAACGCGTTACACCCAACTCTGGTGGCAACTATGCCACCATTTCAGCTGACTTTTTCTCAGAAATACCGTCACATAACATCCATATATATTTCAGTGCTAGGTTGATGCTAAGCTAAGCTAACTATGAAACACTTTAACTGGCAGGACTCAGGATCAACTACTACTGTAAGGTAGCTTCTAGCTTCATGTCGAACACAGACAGTAAGTCAACATTTCCCAGAGAGCTTTCTTTGAAATCACCAAGTAACGCTAAAAAACACAACATTTAGATTGTATGACAAAGTGTTTAGTTAATATATCTGGCTAGCTATAGCTACTTGCTAACGGTTTAGCTTACCCCCGCGATTCATAGTAACGTCAACGTAGCTATAATTTATGCTTTGCTTACATGTTGACATAACTTGTAAGTTTACTGACAGGTACATACCTTGTTCACCTGGCTCAGGTGGTGGCTCTGGGGTTGTTGTGTGAGCCACCACTTGAGAATTGCCGTCTTTTTTATTAAAGAAATGTCTAATGTCCATCTTCGGAATCTCCGCGTCCGGGGCTGACAGTAAAAAGTTTAAACATTGTCACAGAGGAGAGGTAGCCTACGTACCTGTCAGCCAATAAAACACGTTTATTTCCATGCAACTCTCTGATTGGTCTGGTGGCGTCGTCTTGCCTCTGTGTTGCATTCACTTAACATGGGAATTTACAATTCTGCCATCCGTCCTATAGGTAAAGTAGGTTAATGTATTATATTAGTGAGGGAGAATTTGTCCGAATTTGTGTGTGTGTGACGCCTACCGTCGCCTACCCCAGGCGACGCCCCTGGGGGGAACAATGTTCAGCTGATCTAACAGAGATTATAAAATATGACAAAACACTTGACAGCTGATGCAGCTGGTTGCCACGTTGCCACGTAATAATGAATGGACGTCGCTTTAATATGACCGCTCAGAGGAGAGGAGTTCTCATTTCTTTAAACGTCTGCTGCTGTTGGAGCCTATAGGACCAGGTCCGCACTCCGCGCAGATCGTTTGGTTATGGCCAGAGCAGGGTCTGACCATCCCTCAGTTCCGGTGAGCCGTTCCTGGGAAGTAGAGGCAGTATCTAGAAAACAGATTATGCTTGTAAAACTAATTGGACTTCGTACTCCGATTTGATTTGGTATAAATTTGGTACTTTAATCACAGTTCAGCAAAGTACATTCAATTTGATACAATACCACAAAGCGCTTTGGACTCCTTCTTGAGGTCTCACCGTGACAGGCCAGTCAGCGTAAGATCCCAGTTGAAGAGAGCGCCGAGTACTGAATACATCCTGCATATATACTGTTCCTAGCGGAGCCCCCACCTTCGCTGCTCTCCCTTGGTGCAAGCGGAGCCCCCACCTTCGCTGCTCTCTCTTGGTGTAATCTGCCGTTGCTACCCTAGCAACACCCAGTTTAGCCAAGGTCAGAGCCAGCGCCCAACTCCCTCTTCCTAATTTCGATGTGTCTTTGTTACCGCCTTATCTGGTTTTCGCTCACAAGACAGTGGCGCCTTTTGGTCGGGTGACACATACTCGTAACATGGTGTTCCACATTCTTGTGATTTGTAGTTTTGAAGATAACAGGATGCAGCCGGCCAACTGCTGAGGCTTCTCAGCAGTTGACTTTAACACAGTACTTTTCCACTCAGACAGCTCAATGTTTTAGCTTTTCCATAATAGGTTTACTATATCTTATATTCACTGTTACTTTTGCCTTATCTTTATCCTTCAATCCCCCTTTTGCCCCATTCTAATGATTGGGGCAACATAGCATTATTAGTAAATGGTAAATGGACTGTACTTATATAGCGCTTTATCCAGTCTTTAAGACCCCTCAAAGCGCTTTACATACTACATGTCGTTCACCCATTCACACCCATTCATACAGAGCAGTGTATGTTACTCTAGGATCTAACATGCATACACATTCACACACCGTTGGCCATGCCATCGGGAGCAACTCAGGGTTAAGTATCTTGCCCAAGGATACATCGACATGTTAACTGCATGGGCTGGGATTGAACCCACAACCTTCTGGTTGAAAGACGACCGCACTCCCTCACATCCACAGTCGCCCTTAGTATTATTATTAGTAGACATAGCCCATTGATTTTCACATTTTTTACTCATGTAACTGCTCCAACCTGTGCCCGTCCTTTTCGGGTTGCTTTTTCTTATGGCTCTGAGGTTGAACATGGTATGGTCCGCCGTTGGGTACCCAGAACTTTAAACTTTCTTTTTCAGAGCCTCAGCAGCCAGAACACACGATTTTATCACATACAGGTTAGAGGAAGGTTATACATTACATTTTATTTTTAATTCGTTTTAAGCAGTATAAGTGTCCGTTTCCCATCGTCCATACGATGGTGCGCTAGGTGGAGTGGGGAAGGAGTCTTCCCCAGCTAGGGCTTCCTCATTATCTTCCCCTTTTGCGTCTACTAGGGCCATTTGTTGTGTTGGTGTGGGTGGTCGTGGAGCGACGGATCAGCTTTTTACTCTCGCAAGGATCCTGGAGGGGGCCTGGGAGTACGCTTATCCGGTCTACATGTGTTTTGTAGACTTGGAGAAGGCGTATGACCGGGTTCCCAGGGAGTTACTTTGGGAGGTGCTGCGGGAGTATGGGGTGAGGGGGTCTCTACTCAGGGCCATCCAATCTCTGTACTCCCAAAGCGAGAGCTGTGTCCGGGTCCTCGGCAGTAAGTCGGACCCTTTTCCGGTGAGGGTTGGCCTCCGCCAGGGCTGTGCTTTGTCACCAATCCTGTTTGTAATATACATGGATCGGATTTCGAGGCGTAGTCGTGGGGGGGGGGGTCTGCAGTTCAGTGGACTAAGGATTGCACCACTGCTTTTTGCAGATGATGTGGTTCTGATGGCTTCATCGGTCTGCGACCTTCAGCACTCACTGGATCGGTTCGCAACCGAGTGTGAAGCGGCTGGGATAAGGATCAGCACCTCCAAATCTGAGGCCATGGTTCTCAGCAGGAAACCGATGGACTGTCCACTCCAAGTAGGGAATGAGTCCTTACCCCAAGTGAAGGAGTTCAAGTATCTCGGGGTCTTGTTATCGAGTGAGGGAACAATGGAGCGTGAGATGGGCCGGAGAATCGGAGCAGCGGGAGCGGTATTGCAGTCGCTTTACCGCACCGTTGTGACGAAAAGGGGGCTGAGCCAGAAGGAAAAGCTCTCTGTCTACCGGGCCATTTTCGTTCCTACCCTCACCTAAGGTCATGAAGGATGGGTCATGACCGAAAGAACGAGATCGCGGATACAAGCGGCCGAGATGGTTTTCCTCCGCCGGGTGGCTGGCGTCTCCCTGAGGGATAAGGTGAGAAGTTCGGTCATCAGGGAGGGACTCGGAGTTGAGCCGCTCCTCCTTCGCGTCGAAAGAAGCCAGTTGAGGTGGTTCGGGCACCTAGTTAGGATGCCACCTGGGCGCCTCCCTAGGGAGGTGTTCCAGGCACGTCCAGCTGGGAAGAGACCAAGGGGTAGACCTAGGACCAGGTGGAGGGATTATATCTCTTCGCTGGCCTGGGAGCGCCTTTGGATCCCCCAGTCAGAGCTGGTTGATGTCGCCAGGGAAAAGAAAGTTTGGGGCTCTCTGCTGGAACTTCTACCCCCGCGACCCGACCACGGATAAGCGGGAGAAGATGGATGGATGGATGGATGGATGGATGGTGTGGGTGACGTTATTGCGGCGCCGATCAGTCTCTCAACCAGGGATCTTAAACAGGGAATGCAACAGCATCCGCACAGAGTGAGGACGGCTGCAAACACCGCTATGGATACTAAGGTCGAGGTCACCAATCCTTTATAGTTACCGAAAACCGACATCCATCTGTCCCACCTGCTCTCATCAATCCCAGACATTTCCTTCATTTTGTTGTTAAGGGTTTTTAGCCCGTGTAAAGCTGCTTGTAGAGACCCGTCAGCCGCAGTGTTGTTGGGGATGAAAGTGCAACATTGGTCCCCGAACATGAAACAAACCCCACCCTTCTCGGCTAACAACATATCAAGGGCCATTCGGTTCTGATAGGCCATCAGAGAAGTAACCTTGAGTTGTTCGCTCACTGCCTTCAGACCGTCATGGGTCAGATTCCCTAAACGTTGAACATTGTAATGGATGAAATTGATTCTGTCAACATTTTTGTTCATGATGCACCATGGACAGACAATTGAGGCCCATCCATCGGCCACCTGATTTGCCAATTTAAATTCACTAGGGATTCCTCGAGGGACACCTATAGCATCTATGTATGTGGGATTACTGTCCGAGGTGCTTCTTTACGTTTACTGGCAACAGTAACGTTACCAGGGCACAGAGACCGCTAGAATTTTTTGGTATTCTGTCATACAGTTTGTTGGCCCCACAGTGATACCATATATCTGCTCTGGGTACGCCGTGGTCACTGGCTTTGGTGAAAATGACGATCGCGCATAGGGTTTTGCTGAACCCGGGCAGTGGTATCCCGCCTGTTCCATTTAAACAAGTGTAATTCATTTGTGGGATGTGCGACGAAAATAGGGGTTTCTTCAGTTCCGGGGAGGTAATGGGGAAAGCCCTATCATACTGAGAACAATTGGTACCGGGGTTGTCCGCCATCATTAATTTCTTTACGCATTCTGGTTCAACTGGCGCAGGTACAAGCAATAGTAGGGGTCTGGTGGCCATACATACCAGGCAGTCTGTGGCCGTACTTAAAGCCGCTTGTTAGGCCATTAGTAACCAATTGTTGCTGGTCAGGGAGGTTCCTGATATACCGGTAGCCGCTTGGAATTCTAGGTCTACTGTCCAGTCCGACGTTTTATGTATTATCACGCCTTTCTCCCTTGTGACCGCGTCTGAGCTAGGTCTAGGTATTCTACTGGAGATACATACAAAGACTGGGAATTTAGGGTCTTGTTGGTTCGAATAGGCCCAAAAGTAAAATGGAGCACAGGGTGTGTTGGGGTCTCGTACTGATCCTGTGGATGTAGTGGCCGTATGTTGATTTTGAAAGTGAATCCGGTAGGTGACATTTTTAAAGAGATAGTTTTTTTCTATGGCTATAGCCGCGCCCTTGGACCACCTTCGCCAATTCATTCCCGTGTCACCTACCAGGTCGTCCCATGTATCTCCTATGGTCACATACCATTGATGCCTATCTCCCCATCCTCCTCCATTTTGTCCGCGGTTGTTAGTTAGACTAGTGAATGGGATTACCGTTGTGGTGCTGGAGTTCTCGGGTATGCATAAGGTAAGGGAGACTGCTTGTAGGGAACCACTTTGTCTACATTCAGTAACGTTGGCGGTATATACCGTAGCTGGGCGTCCTGTGGATCTTTTTGTGCGTTTTACAACGGTGTTGGTGGCATTGTCAGAGGGATTGGTGGAATTCTTCCACTGATTCTCGCTGGCTTCTCTTTGTCTTTCCCCGAGAAGGATAATCAGTACTCCGATCATGATTACCCCTGTTAGGACCAGTGCGAGCCAGTAGAGTCGGGAGCTTGAACTCCCCCTTTGGGCCTTACCCATTATCCTTAATGTTTTTTAGTCCTGTTTTTCAGTGTAAGTGTATGGACGTGTGGGTGTGTGTATATGATGCGTGTGGTGCGCCGCCTACTCAGGGGTGCGGTCCCTTGTGGTGCCTCCTCGCCGGCTGAAGTCTCCTGGGCTGGTGTGCTGCTTCCCGAATGAAGATGAAGATCCCCCAAGTCTTGGACGGTGTCGTCTAGCGATCTGGTCGGGGTTGCGGCGGCCACACAATGCGACCAGTGGTACCAGGTGGTTCCTTTACCTTCGAGTTGCACCGCGTGGTTGGTCCTCCGGGTTACTTTGTGGGGTCCAGTGAAACGGGGAGAGCACCACTTTGGCTTGACGACTTTTAGTCTGACGTACTCTGCTTCCCGGCTGCCCTCAGCCTCCTCTGTATGTCCTCTGGCTCTGGCTTCCGTGGATTCGTCTGCGAATTCTGCAACAAGGTGTTTTAGTTGTTCATAATAGCCTTTGTGCCCCACCCGCTCATAGAGTTCTGGGGAGACAGTAGCTCCAGCACTGGGTCCCGGAAACTGATGACCGTGGGTCATTTCATAAGGGGTGAACCCAGTGGTCCGGCAGATTGAACTGCGGATCACCATCAGTGCTAGGGGCAACCCATCGACCCAGTTTAAGCCTGTCTCTGCGCAGACTTTTGCCAACTTTTGCTTAATGTTCTGGTTCATTCTTTCTACCTTGCCCTGTGATTGAGGATGATACACTGCCCCGAACTTGTGTCTTAGACCTAGGGAAGCTTCCACTGTAGCTAGATCATGGTTTTTGAAATGGCTTCCATTGTCACTTCTGATTGTCTTTGGGAACCCATGTCTTGGGATGTATGTTTGAACCAGGAATTTTACAACCTTGTCTGCGTCTTCTTTAGCACATGCTATGGCTTCTGGCCATCCTGTGTAGGCATCGACCACCACTAGCAGATACCTTTTCCCTCTGTGTCTGTTTAACATGTCTGTGTAGTCTATTACTACCTCTTCTCCGGCCATTGTGGCAGCTGGGAACTTGCCTTGGTGTGGTTTGATTGTGGCCCTTATGTTATAACACCCACAGATGCTACACTCTTCCAAATGGTTGGCTATTAGATCTGGTAGGTAGGGATGCCACCAGTGTGTCAGTGATCTCATCATTTGTGTTCTTCCCACATGTCCTGGAGTGTGTGCTTCTTTCATCATGGCTCTCACCCACCCAGGAGGTATAACTGGTCTGCCGTCTGGTGAGTACCAAATGTCTCCCGCCCCCTTTCTAGCCCCTTTGTGGTGCCATGATGTTCTTTCTTGGGGCGAGGCTTTGTCCTGCTCCCTCTTTAGGGCGTCGTCTGTTCTGACACACCAACCCGATTTTGGGAGTCAGAGGCCGTCAGAGGCTGTCGGGCATTCGCGGCGCCGTGGTCAGGTTGGTGTGTCCCGCACCGTCGACCGTAACACGCCTTATTTGGACTGCCAGACCCGATGCATGCATCGGGTCTGGCAGTCGGACCAAATAATCACTCTGATTGGCTGTTCAGCTGGCAAATCAGTGCATGAGAAGCGAAGCGGAAGTGAGGGACGTAAACAAACGATTTAAGAAGGCACACACAGACTGCTATTCATTTTCATCTCATCATGGCGATCTGGAATGATGCAAACGAAGACCTGCTCATCACCTTGATCCAGGAGAGGCCAGCTCTGTATGATATTACGGAGAAAAGATACTCTTCTTCTTCTCTGTCTTCCGGTTGTTGCCTCTTTTGAATGACGAATACACACTACCGCCGCCTGCTGGTAAGGAGAGTTATTGCAACTCACGCACTGAAGTCGGTGCGGTGTGTTCCCATGCGACACATGGCCAAAACGCAGGAGAACATGGCCAGGCAACAGCCGACTTCAGCGTCGGCTAGTCCTCTGGTGACTGCTTGGTGTGTCAGGGCCTTAATATGCCCTCTGGTTGGGGAGTCTGTATCATCTGGACATATGCTACCTCGTATCCTGCCGTTTGCTTGGCAGCTCGGTCAGCCGCATTGTTCCCATTTGTCAGATGTCCTGGGGTCTTTGAATGCCCTTTGCATTTGATTACGGCCACCTTTCTTGGTTTCATAATTGCTGCCTCTAGTTCTTTTACTTCTTGGTAATGTTTGACTGGTACCCCCGTACTTGTGATAAATCCTGCTCTCAGCCATCGTTTCAGGTCATAGTGTACTACGTTGTATACATAGGCTGAGTCGGTGTATATATTTACAATTTTTCCTGTGCTTTTGGATAAGGCGGCGGTTACACCTTTTAGTTCAGCCAGTTGGGCTGACACCTTTCCTGTTACACGCTCACTTTCTACCGTCTCGTACAGTCCTGTGTTCGTGTCATGTCTTACTACCGCGTAGGCCCCTTTCAGGCCTTCGTGTGGGTGTCTGTAGCAGCAGCCGTCAGTGAATAAGTCTTCTGCCCCGGGGACCGGAGAGTCTTGCATATCTGGTCTTATTTTTATATCTTGGACTATCTTTTCTTCACACATGTGTGGTTCACCCTCCCCAGGCAGGTAGTCTGCCATGTTGATGCCATCATGTGTGTATGTGATGTGTTCTTGAGTTAAGACTTTTTCTAGTCTTGTCTGTCGTGTTGATGTCATTGTGAATGCTGCTGAGTTTACAAAAGACACAATGCTATGGCTGGTAAGTACTGTCAATGGGTACCGCATGACTATGTGACCAATCTTTTTTATAATCCCTGCCGTGCCTGCTGCATGTCTTACACATGGTGGTTCTTTTGCTTCCGCTTGGTCCAAAGAGATGCTGGCATAAAGCAAAATTGTTCTTCCCCCTGCACCCCCCTTTTTCTGAAACAAAACCCCATTCACCGTGTTTTGCTTTTCAGAAATATCTAAAAAGAATGGGTATTGGTAGTCTGCTGATGTCAGGGTGCAGACCGTTGACATGTCCTGTTTGAGTGAAATAAACGCTTTTTCTGAGAATTCATCCCATTTTAAACGTGCTGTCAGGTTTCGGGCCCCCAGGTCATTTACCAGGGCTCGCAATGGGGCGGTGCGAGATTTGTATTCTGGGAGATACATGCTGGAATATCCGCAGAGACCAAGGAAAGACAGCATGTCTTTGACTGTGGATGGTTTGGGATGTGATAGGATCGAATCCTGGTGTGTGGTTGACATGCCTGTGCCGTCTTCTGTCAGTAGCCGTCCCAAAAACGCTACTTCTCGTCTTGTACATTGTACTTTGTTTTTAGACACTTTAAATCCTTTCTCAGCCAGTCTGTTTAGGACAGTTTCGGTGGCTTTCATGCAGGACACTGCGTCTGGGCTTGCCAACAATAAGTCATCTACGTACTGGATCAAGATGGTGTCTGGGGGGAGGTCTAGGTCAGTGAGTTGTTCCCTCAGGACTTTATTGAAAATCCCCGGTGAGAGGTTAAAACCTTGTGGCAACCTTGTGTACTGAAGTCGCTCGCCGTTATGTACAAATGAGAATATGTGTCTTAGTCTCTGGGCCAATGGGATGCAAAATAAAGCATTGGCCAAGTCTATGACGGTAAACCACCTGTGGCCGGGCCCAATTTGGACCACAGCCACGTGTGGGTTTGGAACTGGGATGCAAGGGGTTGTTACTCGTGAATTAATCGAGCGTAAGTCGTGGGCCATTCGGAAAGACTTTCCCCCAGCCTTTTTTCCAGAAGAATGGGGGTGTTCCACTGTCTGTCCGTTGATGGCTCTAAAACACCTGATCTTTTGAGCCCTAGGACAGTTTGGTCAATTCCTTCTTTGGCTGCTGGGGACATTGGGTATTGAGGTCGGTACACTGGTGGATCTGGGGTGTATTCAAATGTGACTGGGGCGGTGTTGGTACAGTGTCCTACGTCATAGGAGGACACGCATGCTCAGTGTGGCACACTGAGCATGCGTGGAAGTTGTGTGTGAAGTCTGAGAGCGTGTAGCTCCCGTACCAAACTTTTTGAGAAATCAGGTTATGATCAGATGAGCAAGTTGATCACTCAAAGTTTATAGCGAAATACGATGTGGGGAATGTAATGCCACCGAAGAAACCAAACAAAAAGGCTAAAGTGCCATTGAATGAGAGCAGCGGTCTTTCGGGAGTGATTGACACACAAGCAGCAGAGGAGAACGCCATGGAGAGCGGGGCCTCGCAGGTGAACCACTCGGAGCTGGCGGTACTAATACGCTTCATAATAAGAGAGGAGATAGGGGCTGCTTTCGAGAAATTCCAGCCGCAGCTTGATGCTTTAAAGGGAGAACTTGACTCATGTTGTCAGAAGCTCGGTGATATGGAGGAGGGGATAACCGACATGGATTGTAGGGTTGCTATACTCGAAACCGCAAATGGCAATCTAATGAAGGAAAGCAAAGAGTTCAAAGACAAAATAGAGAGGATGGAGATTCAAAGCAGAAAGTTTAATCTACGTGTGATTGGACTGAAAACGGACATTGAGAAGAGCGATCCCATTGCCTTTGTGACAAACTTTTTAAAGGAGGTGTTCGGAAGTGAGCTCTCATGTGAACCGGCAGTCGAGATTGCATACAGGATTGGGCAGGGGACTGATTTGAGACCCAGACCTATGATTGTCACTATGCAGAGATATCAAGCTAAGGAAGCTATCTTGAAGCTGGCAAGAAGCAAGGGAGAGATTCTTTTCCGTGACATGCGAGTGAAGATATTTCCTGATATTACTCCGGATGTTGCCAGGAAGAGAGCCCTATTCAATGATGTCAGGATGAAGCTGCGCAAGGCTGAGGTGAGGCATGGGCTATTGTTCCCCGCAACGCTCATCGTAACCTTCAATGGACAAACCAAACTTTATCGGGACTGTAGTGAAGCTGAGCATTTCTATAAAACAGTGATAAGCCCGGTTTCAGTTCAAACCAGAAATGAAGGTGGGAAATGACTGATTGACATCACCAGATAGATGGTATGATTATACATATAGGAGAAGAAATTAATTGTATTATGAAAATGGAAATTGTTGCAGTTTTGGTGATCTCCACAATTGTTTTATTTTCTTGTGGGCCAATATTCACTGGTCTATGAGTTATCTACTCATTTATTTGAAGTTATTTACTTCATCATCTGCGAGTATGAATTTATGTTTATTAGATTTTGAATAGAGACAAATTTCAACTTGTCTCTATTGTTGTTTATTCTTCCTAAAATGTAATTGTGATGTATTGATTAGATCTAGTGTTGCGAGACATTACCATGAATATATTTCATACTATTATTTAAAATGTTCGGGAGCTACCGTGAAGCTCGTCTAATTGAGCGAGTGAGTCTGCACATTTATAGCAATCTATGTGCAGATAAATGTTGGGTTATGTATGTGATGGTGTGTGTGGTTGAAATTGTGTTACATGTATGTTTTAGTTCAGCTCTCATTTTGATAGGAAGTGAAAAAGAGATAACATTTAAATTGCCATCTTAATGTTGAATAAGTTACCAAGTAAAGGGTTTAAATTGGCTCACATAAATATATGTAGTTTAAGAAATAAGGTGTCTGAGATAGAGGAAATATTATCATGTGGTATTCATTTGTTAGCAATATCTGAAACTCACTTAGATGACACATTTAATGACGCTGCTGTGGATATTGATGGATATAGAATATTTAGAAAGGACAGGAATGCAGATGGAGGTGGGGTGGCAGTATACATTCAAAAGCAAATACCAGCTAAAGTGAGATATGATTTGATGTCTGCTGATATTGAAGTACTTTGGTTGCAAATTAATTTACCTCACTTGAAACCTTTGTTGGTAGGATGTTGTTACAGACCTCCAAATGCAAACTTAATTTATTTAGACAAATTATGTGAAATGTTAGACAAAGTTTGTGATCTTGACAGAGAGATTTATTTTATCGGAGATTTAAATATTGACTGGAATATGTTGCACTGTGCCCTTAAAAACAAGCTGCAGACAATAATTAATACATGTAACTTGGTACAAATGGTGACTAAACCTACTAGGATATGCATCAAGAAAGATGGGTCAAAAAGTGCAACTTGTATTGATCATATATTTACTAATTTTAGCCATGTATGTTCTCAGGCAATATCAATTCCAGTAGGGTGTTCTGATCATAATTTAATAATTATCGTGAGAAAGACAAAGGTGCCAAAAGCTGGACCAAAAGTCATTGTGAGGAGATCAATGAAATATTTTAGTGAAGAGTCATTTATCCAGGATGTTCAAATGATATGTTGGAAACATGTTTTTGAGAAAGTCGATCCAGATGATGCTCTTGATGTCTTCAATTTGTTATTCATGCAGGTGATTGATAAACATGCTCCACTTAGAAAACAGACTGTAAGGAACTTTAGAGCACCCTGGTTAGATGAGGAATTAAGGGATCTAATGAAACAAAGAGATGATGCAAAAAATGTAGCTCTCTCATCAAGTTATGAGTCAGACGGGCACATTTATAGAAGGTTAAGGAATTATGTTACAGCATTAAATAAAAAGAAAAAACAGTTGTATTATGGAAATAAAATTAAAGAGATAAAGGATGACAAGAAAAAACTGTGGAGCTTAGTGAATGGCATGATGGGCCGTAAGCCGAAATCCACCTCAACATATCTTGAGGTGGATGGGACATTTTTGACGAAACCAGTACAAATTGCTAATCATCTGAATGATTATTTTCTTGATAAAGTAAAACATTTGAGGATAAATATGAATCAAACTATAAATAGTAACTCCACATTTCTAATACAGGATTTAATTATGAAAAATAAGAAGTGTACATTTAAAATAGAAAAAGTGACAATTACAGATGTTGAATGTCTACTAGGTAAATGTAATGATAAACCACCAGGAGTGGATAATTTAGTTGGTACATTTCTTAGATATGTTGCTAATTTTGTTGCAGAGCCCATCTGTCATATTATAAATTTGAGTATTGATAAATGTATTTGCCCACAGGCATGGAAAATAGCAACAATTATTCCACTTGCAAAAAATCCAGCTGGACCATTTTCTGGTACAAATAGCCATCCAATAAGTTTATTATCAGCATTAGCAAAGATAATGGAGAGAATAATTTTCAATCAAATACAAAAATACTTTGAAGGTAACAAACTTAATACTGTGTATCAACATGCTTATAGACCTGGCCATTCCACATGCACCGCTTTAACACAAATGACAGATGATTGGAAGGGCGAACTAGATAATAGGAAGTTAGTGGGTGCAGTACTACTCGATTTTAGTTCTGCTTTTGATGTCATTGACCATTCTTTGTTGTTACAGAAGCTGGAACAATATGGTTGTCATTTGGAAACGCTGAAGTGGTTAGAAAGTTACCTGACAAATCGAAGTCAAACTGTTTTTTTTAATGGAAGTCTCTCAAAGATGAAAACAGTCACTTGTGGAGTACCTCAGGGTAGTTGTTTGGGACCACTTTTATTTTCTATTTTTACAAATGACCTACCATTAGTGTTAGAAAAAGCTAAAATTGTAATGTATGCAGATGACTCAACAATATATTATGCAGCATCAACTACAAGAGAGTTGACAAATGTTATGAATAAAGATCTACTACTGATATCAGAGTGGGTCATAAATAATAAGTTGGTACTTAATGCCGGAAAAACAAAATCGTTATTAATAGGATCAAATCATCAGTTAAAAGGTGAACCAAAATTGCAACTACATTTAAACCATATTGAAATTGAACAGGTCAAGGAGACAAAATTGCTAGGTATAACCCTGGATCATAAATTATCTTGGTCTAAACAAATTGATAATGTTGTATGTAAAATGGGAAGGGGTGTGTCACTTGTAAAAATAATTGTAAAATATTTGCCTATGGATGTCAGTAGACAAGTTTTGGATGCTTTGGTTCTTTCGCAGCTTGATTATTGTTTGGTTATATGGTCTAGTGCTGCTGAAAAAGATTTAAACAAACTACAAGTAGCACAAAATAAGGCAGCACGATGTGCACTGCAGTGCTCCTACAGAACCAGAGTCACTGAAATGCTGGAGACACTGAAATGGTTAACTGTCAGACAGAGGTCAACTTATATTTTATTGAATTTTGTCAGAAATATTACAGTGACTCACTCACCAGATATATTATCACAAAGATTTATAGCGCAATATGCGCAACATAACTATCAAACACGACATACAATAGAAGGAAGGTTTGTATTACCTAAATCTAAATCAAATATGGGACAGAAAACAGTCATGTACAGAGCCATGATCAGCTGGAACTCTTTACCGGTTCACATCATTCAGGAACATTCTCAAGTACATTTCAAATGGTTGCTAAAAAATTATTTAAGTATTACAAAGTAAATTTGAACTGTGCCTGTGGCTATGTATGCATATATTATTATGTACACTTATTTGTATTTACTTTTGTTTGGCCTTAGGATGGCGATAATTGAATGACCATTTTAGTTTCACTTCATTTCACTGTAAATAGCATTAAATTATGAGCTGTTTTGTTTTGTTTTAATTTTGTTGTATGTTTATGTATGTTTTGAGTGTGTGAGGACCCCAGGAAGAATAGCCAATGCTCATGCTAGTGCTAATGGGGATCCTAATAAAGACAAAGACAATAGGGGTCTTGAGACCACAGGGCTGGAGGTACACTCGCGTACATAGCCTCTGTCTCGTCATGGTCTTGTTTGTCCCTGTGGTGGTCTCGAACTACTGGGGTCTCGTCATATAGAATACTTTCCTCTGATGAATGGGCAATTGAGTGTGCCTGAAGGGAGGGAGAGAACTGTACATTAGGGATTTGGGTGGGTTGCCAATCCCTTGCTTGTTGAGCCCTTTTTACAAAGGGTCCCAGGGAATGAGCCTCTGCTTTGGGACCTAACAACAGGGTGATGTGTGGCACAGATTCGGGTCCCATCTTATACGAATACATTTGTTCATCTGTGAGGAAGACTTCGGCCGCCACTCCTAAAGAGGAGAGGAAGATTCTCCCTGTGTCTGCACTATCATTGCTGTCATATTTGTTGTGGTCCCACTCGTATGCGAAGCTCTCGTCAAATGGACTGCGTGAGTATGAAAAAGTGATGTGTGGTGGGTCACGTGTGGGTCCATATGGTGCCATGGCTTGTAACCAGGGTTTCCACATAGAACATTTGGTGTATAGTGACTGCTTTAGTTCAGAATTTACTAAAGGTCTTTCTAGAAGTCCCCAATATATGATAGTCTGTTGGAAAGGGTCTGGGCGTGTGGGCCTGGCCAACAACATTTGTGAGGATGCTCCTATGGGTGCCGAGCAGTTAAAGGAAGTTCCGTCCGGGAAACTAACCCTGAGTCCATCTGGTGAACACAAAATGGAGGCGTTGGTCTTTATAAGTATGTCTCTTCCTAACAAATTTGCTGGGCATTGTGGCGAGAGTAAGTAGGGGTGTGAAAACCTTTGTCCTGCTAGTACAGAGGGAAGGGGATGGGTGAGCGGAAGGTATTCTGTTTGTCCTCAAAACCCCACCACTGCCACAGATTCCGGAGAGGCATGGGCGTGGTATTTAGGATCTTTTACCGTCGAATACCGTGCTCCCGAGTCAACTAGAAAAGGTAAGTTGTCTCCGCTTACTGCGACATTAATGAGGGGTTCCGACAGTCCCCTCATTGTGGAGCGTCCTAGGACTCCCTATGTTTGGTATTGTCCTTCTTCTGGATACCAGTTATAACCCGGTTCTCCGAACACTGGGAACTGTTGGGGTGGAGAGTCACTTCTTATCTTCCACTGGATTCTACTCCTTTAATTTCCCAGGGAAGGTTTCACACAAATTATTAATTTCTCAGGGAAGGTTTCCCACAAACTATTCTTTCTCAAACAATCAAACATTGTACACAGATATATTAGTATCAAACATTGGCCCCAAAAAGAACCTTGAAAAGGACATGTGTGTGCGTTTGGTAAAGAGGAAGTGTATGTGTATGTGTGTGTTGATATCTTGGTCAGGGAGTGTATGTGTGTCAGGGTATCTGGGAAAGTGTGTGTGTGTGTGTGTGTGTGTGTGTGTGTGTGTGTGTGTGTGTGTGCGCGTGCGCGCGTGCGTGCGTGCGTGCGTGCGTGTGTGTGTGTGTGTGTGTGTGTGTGTGTGTGTTGGTATCTTGGTCAGGTAGTATATTGTGTGTGTGTGTCAGGGTGTCTGGGAAAGTGTATGTAAGAAGGTTTATATATATATAGGATTACTTAAAAACAGTCCCAAATAATACATGTTCACTTCAATACCATTCAAGATAATACCTGTTTACTTTAATACAGTTTAGAACAATATCTGTTTGCTTTAATCCCTTTTTTTGATCTCACCTTCAGAGATCAACTTATACAGTACACAGCATTTGGAACATAACCACTGTCATTCTTTTCTACTGTCTGTTCCCCAACATTTATATAAATCCATCAGTCGCTGGGATTTAGGGCACTTTAAACCTTTAGGAACAGTCCACCATAACAACTTCTTATGACAGTGGAGGGAGACCAAAATATGTTAAAAAATTGTCCTTGTCGGCTGATGGATTTATATAAACATGTCAAACATGTCACCGGTCCCTCCTGGGGGTCCTGGTGTTTTTACCGCCACTTGAGGAGCTTGCAGAAAAGGGTTCCCTGGCCCCATGCTATATGGTGGGGGTTGTGCGGGGTCTGGGAGGGCCGGGTATATTAGGGGTGTGGGGACCGGGGGAGGTGTGACCGCTGTGTCTATTTTTTCTGCTTCTGCTTCTTTCGGAGCTGGCTGCGCTACGAGTGGTGCCTGAATGGCGGCTGATCGTGCTCCAGCCATGGCTACCGTGCGTGCGGCAGCTGACAAGCCATAACATGTACGGGCTAGTTCTTCTAGGTCTTCCCTTTTGTCTTGGTGTTTTTTCCATCCTGTCCATCCTACTTTTATGGTTTTATGTCTGGTCAGTGTAGTGGAAATGTTTATTATATCCTTATATGCTTAAACCAAATGCTTCTCATAAATGTCATGTGCTGTTTTCTTCTTCTTCTTCTTCTTCTTCTTCTTCTTCTTCTTCTTCTTCTTCTTCTTCTTCTTCTTCTTCTTCTTCTTCTTCTTCTTCTTCTCTACTTTGGGTTTATTCCCAAGCCCTTCAAGGCCACAGAGCTGCTATGGCTACTGGGAGACTCACACAGTCACACACGAACTTCCCTACTCTGAGAACCGTTATGCTATCTCCCGCTCAAGGCCAGGTGTCTAATAATAATGTGACTGTGTGAACACAGATTTCTCACGTTCCCACTCATTTCCTATATAACCTTTGCTTTTTCATTGTACTACGCACACTCTGGCAGACTATTCTATGCTCTGTCAGACCTGTGTCTATATTATATCTGTATCATGTATTTGAAGCTTCGAATAAATAACCAAAAGACAGCTCTGTTCGATTCACCATTTATTTGTTTTGATCACTTTGACTTGTACTCTCCAGCTGTGTTGGGTCCTAGATTTCCATAACAAATGACGTTGTCGGCAAGATCTCTGTATGTTAGATTGCGGACACCTCCGGACGCTGGTGGTCGCACCAGGATCCTTGGATCCTCCTCTACCTCGACAGAAACCGTACGGGACGAGAGGACCAGCGCCGGGGTGGAACCGATTGACTATTTCTGTTCACAATTTTTTTCAAAAAGAGGTAACCACAAAGCGATATTTAACTGAAAATACTAGGGAAATGTTTACTCAGAATTGTTCTTCCACACTTGCCCCTGCTAACATCTCAGTAAATGAGCTAGTAGATCATTTTAATTCAATAGATAGATAGATTATAAATGCCATTGCTCCAACTAGGGTAAAGGAAGTGACTGGGAAGAACATATCTCCATGGAGAAAGGCCATGACCGTGAGAGCAGAAAAAAGAGAATGTCGAAAAGCTGAACGCAGGTAGCGAAAAATAAAATCTCCAGGTTCACTTTGAAATCTATAAAGAGAGAATTGGCCTTTATAATTTGGAATTGAAAAACGCACGACAGTCTTTCTTCTCTGACATCATTACCAAAAACAAAAACAACGCACGTGCCTTGTTTGCTACCGTCGACAGACTAACTAACCCCCCAGTGTCAGTAGCCTCTGAATTTCTATCCACCTTCACTGACAAAATTCAGAAAATCAGACAAGCAGTCAGTGCCTCTGCATCAGGAACAGCAAATGTGTTGTCTCTGTGTCCACCTAATATCAATTAAAACACCATGACACAATTCCATCAGATTAATGATAAAAACCTAGAGGACATTATTCAACTTCTGAAATCCTCCTCCTGCTGCCTTGATATTATTCCAATAAGATGTTTTTCGTTGCATGGCCTCAGATCTACTTCATATAGTAGACAAATCTCTTCGCTCAGGTATTTTTCCACAGGCCCTGAAAACTGCAGTCATTAAACCGCTCTTAAAAAAGAATAATCTAGATGCTTCAGTAATGAACAATTACAGGCCCATATCAAACCTCCCATTTCTAGGTAAAATCATTGAAAAAGTTGTTTTTCAACAGTTGAGTAATTTCTTGCATTTAAATAGTTGTTTTGATGTGTTCCAGTCAGGCTTTGTCCAAACCACAGCACTGAGACTGCTCTTGTAAAGGTCTTTAATGACATCCACTTAAACACAGACAGTGGCAGAACTTCAGTGTTAGTATTATTAGATCTCAGTGCTGCGTTTGACACTGTTGACCACAGCATATTACTAGACCGACTGGAAAACTGGGTGGGACTTTTGGAAACAGTTCTAAATTGGTTTGAATCCTACTTAAAGGACAGAAACAACTTTGTTTCTATAGGTAAATACACATCTGAGTTGACAAATATGACATGTGGGGTTCCTCAAGGCTCCATCTTGGGGCCTCTTCTCTTTTACATCTACATGCTACCACTGGCTCAGATAATGAAAAACAACAAAATAAGTTACCATAGCTATGCAGATGACACACAAATTTACGTAACAATTTCACCAGGAGACTATGCTCCAATTCAAACACTGAGTAAGTGCATTGAACAAATCAATGACTGGATGTGTCAGAACTTTCTCCAATTAAACAAAGATAAAACTGAGGTAATGGTTTTTGGAGCCAAGGCAGAACGTTTAAAAGTTAGCTCTGAGCTTCAGTCTGCAATGTTCAAACCAACAGATAAAGACAGAAATCTAGGTGTAGTCATGTGTTGTATATGTAAGACTATGGACTACGACATTTAGGTTGACCGTTTATTGAACACGTTGGTGCATACGCTTCCATGACAACACCACAACAACACAACTGTATCCGGTTCACACATCCCAAAACTCCCGGTGCCATCTTAAAGGCACAGTCACAACTGATGTGACACATACATAACAATGGACTCTGACCTGAGTTTCAACAGTCACATTAAAACAGTTACTAAATCAGCCTACTATCACCTAAAGAACATATCTAGGATTAAAAGACTAATGTCACAGCAGGATCTGGAGAAACGTGTCCATGCTTTTATCTTCAGTAGACTGGACTACTGCAATGGTGTCTTCACAGGTCTCACTAAAAAATCTATTAGGAAGCTGCAGCTGATTCAGAACGCTCCTGCTCGAGTCCTCACTAACACTAAGAAAGTGGATCACATCACTCCTGTTCTGAAGTCTTCACACTGGCTTCCTGTGTGTCAAAGAATAGATTTCAAAATACTGCTGCTGGTTTATAAAGCACTGAATGGTTTAGGCCCAAAATACATTTCTGACCTCCTGCTAAATGATGAACCATCCAGATCTCTCAGGTCTTCAGGGACTGGTCAGCTTTCTGTCCCAGAGTCAGAACTAAACATGGCAAAGCAGCGTTCAGTTATTATGCTCCAAACATCTGGAACAAACTCCCAGAAACCTGCAGGTCCGCTGCAACTCTTACTACTTTTAAATCCAGCAAGAAGACTTTTCTTTTTGTCGCTGCTTTTAATTGAACTATTCATATCTTAGACTGCACTGTAACTTTTATCCATGTATTTCTTCTTTTAATGTTTATTTTATTATCTTTTCTTTTTAATGACTGATTTTAAATGCCATTTCTTAATGTCTTTCATTTTTTGTAAAGCACTTTGAATGGCCTTGTGTTGAAAGGTGTTATATAAATAAACTTGCCTTGCCTTGCATAAACACACCACTCATGCTTGATTGTCTGCACACAGATCCAGAAGGCTTCCTGCTTCTCGGTGGTGGGGGGAGATGAGGTTGGGAGGAAGGGGACTATCTCGCAGTACTTCACCACGCTTCACTGCCCCGTGTGTGACGAGCTGACCCAGCTCGGTGTGTGTTCGCGGTGCCGCACCGAGCCGCAGCGCGTCGCAGTCACACTCCACCAGGACATGAGACAATGGGAGAGACAGCAGGAGCAGCTGCTGAAGGTGAGACCCCCGCCCAGCAAAAACACAGGGAGTAATCATTTTTCCAATGTGTTTTTTATAAGAAAAGGTACTATTAATTTAAAATAATGACCTAAGTTTTCTTAAAGCTCCTCTATTTCTTTCATGTATCATTTCAAACAATGAATGTATTAATGTTGAGAGTTTGTGTGTTTTGATATAAAACAAATGAGGCTATTATCAGATCGCTTTGATATCTTGCACTCAAGAGCTTCTACCGTGTAATAAGACTCCAGGGGATGAGCCCCACGTTCGAGGCCCTTGCTGTGAATGTGAACAAGAGCATCAGCAACCTTTCTTACATCCTCGTGGGCCACTCTGCGGGCTACATTGGGGGCTCCCTGTTCGGAGGCCTTCTCTTTGACTGCATGAGCCCCCACCTGCTGCTGGGTAACACTCATTCACATGCTTTATATGTTGTACACATTTTTTGACATACATATATGTGTTTTTAAAACATTATTTTATGATGGACTATTATTACGACAATTGTGTGTGTGTGTGTGTGTGTGTGTGTGTGTGTGTGTGTGTGTGTGTGTATGTGTGTGTGTGTGTGTGTGTGTGTGTGTGTGTGTGTGTGTGTGTGTGTGTGTGTCCAGGTGTGTAGGAACTGCACTGGCAGTGCCGAGCGGCAGGTGTCCTGTGTGTCCCTGGACTGCCCTGTCCTCTACAAGCTGTCCCGGGTCAACAGACAGATCTCCAAGGCCCCCTACCTGCGGCAGCTGCTGGAGCAGTTCTGATTGGCTCCCGGCTTCCTGCTCACTTGGTGCTATGTGCTGCCCCCCCCTTCCCCATATCAGTGTTTAATTGTCCACTCAGTTGTAAAGGTTTCATTGAGCCCTGGTGGGTCTTCATGTGTCTTGTGACTGTTGTTCGTTTGACTGTGTGTCTGCATAAGCTGCTGCGAGTGAAGCTGACCCTGGATCTGATGCACAATGACCTGTTGTGTCTCGTAGCAATGTGAAGGAGCTCCTCACTAATCTCCAGAACTCACTACATTCAGACCACTAATAGATTTCCCTTCATATTGTATGGACTGCAGTCTTTGTGTCGATAGTTCCTGTCGAGCTCCGTCTCTAATCTCATAAAGCTCCAGCCACGAATGCATCAATACTGTTATTGTGCATTCTGTTTGAGGATGCCACTTTTCATGATTGTACTGATGTTCATTTGGCAGACATGACACTTTGTACTCTACAGTGTAGGAACTGGAAACTATTTTGTTTTTTCTACGAATCTGGGACTGTTGCAATACTGTATTTTGATAATTGATGTCATAAAGAGTTTATTGTTTCCTTGTGCATATGTGGTCAAGTGAACATTTTCCATTTTCTGCGCAAAAGAATTAAACCATGTTGAGATCCAATCTTCAATTCTGCAAACAGCCATACAGGATCTGTGTATTTGTATAAATGTAAAAGATATGAATGAAGGAGGTGTTCTTGTTTGTTTTTAATGGACATTGCTGTAGGTGGAGGTTTGAGATTGATATAATAAAATGTAATCAAATGTCTTCTGTCAATGATTCAGTTATAGAAACACGTTGGCAGTGACGACACAGGATGTAGAGATCCATAGAGCACAGCACGTTCCCGAACACGACCACAACTAAATCCACTTCATTCAAATCTTACAGCTATCATCACATCCTGTCCTGCTGTTAGTGAAAACACTGCAGCGGTGCAACACATTGGAAACATACTTTTCATTATTGTAGTTGTGTGTCCTTGAGCAAGGCACTGCATTGCGAGTCCTGGGTCCTCTGGCCGCTCTGTGGAGGGAGCAGGCCGACAGACTCCCTGAAGAGAATCCATGCTGTGTCTATTTTCAAACCTCGAGGAGAAATATGCTTCAAAGGAGCCGAGTCGTCACGCTGAGGATGGTTTCTGAGCTGCACAGGTTCCGCTCAGACTGAGTGTTTCATTGAATGCTAATCCTTTTGTTCAGTGAGGGCTAGAGGGCCTCAGTCTCTCTTCTCTCTGTCCATGGAGAGCAGTAGTTTGCGTCTGGGGGACTCTCCACCCAGGGACATTGTGCTGGAGAAAGAGGCTCCGCCTGCCACCTCCGTCAGGGGGCCGCTCTCTGTTGGAGCCGCGACGTCGGGGGGAGAGGGAGCCTTGCTGGGGGAACTGATGAGACTCGCTGTGTCATCCATTTCAATCACCTCAAAGTCTGCATCATTCCGCTGATCCTCCTCCTCCTCCTCCTCCTCCTCCTCCTCCTCCTCCTCCTCCTCCTCCTCCTCCTCCTCCTCCTCCTCATTGGCTCCTGAGTCCAGCAGCGCCTGACGATATTCGCTGTCGTCTGCATCAGGCCGGCCCCTGACGCGGGGTTTCCTGCTCTGGCTGCTGGGGGCTGAGGCCAGCTTGTACATGACGGGGAAGAGGATGGAGGTGAATGTGGCGGTGATGAGCGACAGGTACATGAGCAGGGGCTGCTCCGGGAACTGTCCCAGCAGGGAGCCTACAATAGCAGGAAGCACCATCTCCCCCAACGCGGCCCCCATCACGAAGACTGCGGCCGTGTGGCCTGTCACTGTGGTGTACTGCTCCAACCAGGAGATGCAGCTGGGAAAGATGGTGGCCATGGAGGCGCCGTACAGACCGGTGCAGGCCCACACCGCCACCTGCTCCCTGCTGAAGAGGCAGAGCAGCAGGGAGGACAGGGTGGAGCCCACCAGGCTGAGCAGGATCATGGTGCCCGGGTACATGCAGGCCGCGAAGAAGATAGCCAGCCCCCTGCAGGCAGCAAACGCAGCCCAGAACAGGGCATTGAGCCCGGCCGCCTGGGACTGATTCATGTGGGCGTAGTCCTTGGCGAAGGTGAAGATGAAGGTGCCGTACGCGTCCTCAGCACCTACATAGGCAAAGAAGAAGAAGAAGAGCAGGGCTATGAGAGCCGTGTGATGTTTGGCCAACAGGGGCTTTCCCGATGTCTTGCGTGCTTTTTCACGTGACGAGCTGCTGCGACAGGAGAGGATGAAGAAGAGGAGGGAGATGAGGAAGATGAAGCAGCCAATGACGATGTAGGACCACATGGGTTTGAGGGTGCTGCTGTGGACGTAGCGGATCAGTGTGTGGGCGGCAGGCGCTCTGGTGACCTGCTCCGCGGGGACAGGAAGTGACGAGTCTGCTGCGAGGACTCCTGCACTGCTGTTGCTGTCAGACCCAAACAGCAGCTTGGCGATGATGGGAGACACGAAGGCCCCGGCTGCAAAGCTGAAGTGCAGAGCCTGCATGTGGGGGCCCGCCTGCTCCCCCCACGTGTTCAGTATGAGGACGTTACCAACTGGGGACAGGAAAACCATCGTTAACACATTTCTGAAAGGCTCCCTTTCAACACAGCAAAACACAAACTCAGTTGCTACATAAGAACTTATTTTCTTAAGTATTCACTGAAGTTTAAAAGTACCTAACGGAGGTCAGATTCATCTAGGATACAGTGCGCCACGACAGTGTTCAGATGTTAGCGTTAGGGATGCCAGCGATTATTCGATTATTCGTTACAGTCTCCAAAATCGAATATTATTTTTAAAAATCGATTTTATTTATATATATTTTTTTTATTATTTATATTTTTTATTTTATTATTTATGTATTTTTTTTTTTCTGGCTTAGTTTCAACCAAAATATATATAAATATATATGCTAATAATAGTAATAGTATTAATAATTGTAAATGGCCATTGGTCACACCACCAGTTTGTTTTACTGTAAACTTGGAGGAAGCCTGCGTGCAGAGCAGACTGCTGCTGCAGCACGCTACACGTGCGTGTGCGCGCGCGTGTGTGTGTGTTCACCTGTATCCAGGATCCCTGTGGTCAGCCCGATGCTGGACATGAGGCAGGTGAGGAGCAGAGCCTGCCTACAGAAGGGGATGGCACACATTCCCACTGAGGTGACCAGCAGAGAGCAGCCTGAGGACAAGCAGAGGAGGGAGGAGGGAGGAGAGAGGAGAGAGGAGGGAGGACAGAATCCTTGCGTAACTTTGAAGAACCTTTACTCTCGTTGTTTGATCAAATGTAATGAAGGTTCGTCACAGAATAGTATGAATTAAAAACTGTGTTCCAAAAATACTATAGCATAATATATCCTCAAAATAAAGAATGTAAAAAAAATATATTAGAGCATGGGATTTCAATGTTTAAAAGTCAACATAGTGCATCTTAAGAATTATTCAAAATATGTATAGTACGTCAAAAACAGCTTTTCCGCCAGGATGCTGAACTCTCTCCCCTCCCTCCTACCTCTCCCCCTGCCCCCATTGGACCTGGATTTTAACACCTCCCCTCCCTCCCACACACACACACACACACACACACACACACACACACACACACACACACACACACACACACACACACACACACACACACACACACACACACACACACACACACACACACACACACACACACACACACACACACACACACACACACACACACACACACACACACACACACACAATTGTCGTAATAATAGTCGTCCATCATAAAATAATGTTTTAAAAACACATATATGTATGTCAAAAAATGTGTACAACATATAAAGCATGTGAATGAGTGTTACCCAGCAGCAGGTGGGGGCTCATGCAGTCAAAGAGAAGGCCTCCGAACAGGGAGCCCCCAATGTAGCCCGCAGAGTGGCCCACGAGGATGTAAGAAAGGTTGCTGATGCTCTTGTTCACATTCACAGCAAGGGCCTCGAACGTGGGGCCGGTGATAGAGATACTCATCCCCTGGAGCAACAAGAGACCAGGAGTTACACTGACTGAGTCGCTGTGAGTGACAGGTGCTGCACGCTAAAGAACAATGCACGCTTCTGGCTGTATACAGCAGTCGTTACTGCTTCCTGTCTGGTCCTCCAACTGCATCTCCTGTAGCTGATACCCTGGCACTTGTAGAAGTACCAATCTGAACTATCCCTTTCATATTTAATCCAATTGTTTCTTAAACCATAGAGCACAGGGATGGGCCAGCTGCTTCATTGTTGCTGCAGGAAGTGTTTGCTGCGTTAATGCAGGATGGAACATTCCAGAACACAAACTGGTGTACAGTATGCTGAAGGTTTTCCCATAACCTGGTTGAAGAGCAGGTTATGCATGTAGTTTGTCCTGTCAGTGCAGGTTCACTCCAGGTGACTGGATATCATGACACTTCCTGCACATTACAATAGACCTGCAGAAAGTGCAAACAAACCAGTGAAATGAACTAAATGGCTGAATTGCTTTTAATTCACTGGCAGGAGCGACAAGTGAGAAGGAGACAAGTGAGGAGGAGACAAGTGAGGAGGAGCAAACAGTGAACAAGGAGGGAGAGATTGAACAAAGAGAAAGAGTAGAGGACAGAGAGACTAAAGAAGGTGGAAGAGAGGCTGCAGGTTATGGAAAGGAGAGAGACATGGAAAGTGAATGTTGACAATGTGTTGTGATCATGTTAGCCTCTTCTGCAGGTCCAGATCATTAATAGTAACAGTCAACTGATTCTTATGCATCACACTTTCAAAAATGATTTATGTTGCAGCCCACTGACATGGTTTGAAATCAATATATTATCCAATGTGTGACCCCCCACAGGACTTAAAAAGCACCTAACTAGATCATGAAAATCGCCCAAATCTCGGGGGGGGGGGGGGGGGGGGGGGGGGTATAACCCCCAAACATGTTTGGACCTCTGTATTTAGGAAATCCTGGATACGGCCCTGCTGCTGACTGATAGGGAGCCCATTCATATCATTCATATGTAAGGCTGTGTGGCTGCAGGTCAGAATGAAGAAAACACTAGATCATAAAGGTTTGCAGAAAACCTCATATACCCGAGTGCTTGCACAGAGTCGATGCTTCCTGATAGCACTAAGTAACAGTAGTTATTAGGCTATATAACCAAGATAACAAGACATATGGTAGGCTACTTGAGCCACAGTTGTATGCTAGTAAATGAAGAGAAGGCTGGATGAGGTCTCCGTTGAATATTATTTTCTATAGAAGTACACAGGTTTAATTATGAAATAAATGTACCAGACCAAGGAAAGCTGCACAGAGCGCGAGGGTGACTATCCAGCGGCCAGTGCTGGTCCTCCTGCCTGCCTTCAACGCGCTCTTCAGCCCTCTGCCGGTGTCCTTCCTCTTGTCAAACAGGGTGTCCTCGTCGTCCTCCATACTGGCGAAACGAACGTGCTTCTTTTTAACGACGGTGTCTTGTGAGGCCGACGAAGACATACCTGTCAGTTTGACAGTGCTGACGAATCTGACGATGATGATGTCAGAACGCTGTAACAGGAGTACTGTTGGAGCCTATAGGACCAGGTCCGCACTCCGCGCAGATCGTTTGGTTATGGCCAGAGCAGGGTCTGACCATCCCTCAGTTCCGGTGAGCCGTTCCTGGGAAGTAGAGGCAGTATCTAGAAAAACAGATTATGCTTGTAAAACTAATTGGACTTCGTACTCCGATTTGATTTGGTATACATTTGGTACTTTAATCACAGTTCAGCAAAGTACATTCAATTTGATACAATACCACAAAGCGCTTTGGACTCCTTCTTGAGGTCTCACCGTGACAGGCCAGTCAGCGTAAGATCCCAGTTGAAGAGAGCGCCGAGTACTGAATACATCCTGCATATATACTGTTCCTAGCGGAGCCCCCACCCTCGCTGCTCTCCCTTGGTGCAAGCGGAGCCCCCACCTTCGCTGCTCTCTCTTGGTGTAATCTGCCGTTGCTACCCTAGCAACACCCAGTTTTAGCCAAGGTCAGAGCCAGCGCCCAACTCACTCTTCCTAATTTCGATGTGTCTTTGTTACCGCCTTATCTGGTTTTCGCTCACAAGACAGTGGCGACTTTTGGTCGGGTGACACATACTCGTAACATGGTGTTCCACATTCTTGTGGTTTGTAGTTTTGAAGATAACAGGATGCAGCCGGCCAACTGCTGGCTTCTCAGCAGTTGACTTTAACACAGTACTTTTCCACTCAGACAGCTCAATGTTTTAGCTTTTCCATAATAGGTTTACTATATCTTATATTCACTGTTACTTTTGCCTTATCTTTATCCTTCACTGCTTCCCCTCCTCTCTCCTCGGTCCTCCGCTCGCATCTCCTGTGGGCGGGACTAAGTCTTGAGGAGGGGAGTCGAGGAGGGGAGTCGAGGAGGGGACATTTAAGAATTGAGAAGCCACAGTCAGGTCGAACCGGATGACAGCGGGGCCTGTTCGCTAACGGTTCGTGTCGCTACCAGTCCGCTGACATGGCGCATCAATCAACGGTAAATGTTGCCCATTACTTGCCCAGTATTACTTTGAATATTATTATTGTGATTAACGTCACAGTCATCTGAAGAACGAACCCAAACCTTGTTGTTTTTATTAATTGTATTACAAATTGATATCAAATAAACAGTAAGCATTGGTAACACAATTTCCAAAGTTACAGTAAAATAAAAAGGACCCTGACTCGGACAATACACAATCCAACATGTTCAACAGAAGAGAATCAGTTATATTGTTTGTACATATGGTACTTTACATATATATATATATATCTGTTTGTTTAAGGTGTCCAGGTGATGCAGACAGGCTGGACCAGAGAGTGAGAGACAGAACTGGACTCCTCACAGCAGTGAACTTTAGCACAGGTACAAATACTCTTTTTTCATACTGTACAAAGAATCAAGAAAGATATTGGTTTAAATGAATGAAGTATTGACTTGAATACACTGATATACATTCCATTAAACAATACTAAATACTAGATCACCTACACATCAGTTAAGTTGAGGGGTTTTTCCATGCAAAAAGTTACATTTAGATGTTAACAAGCAATATGACTGTCAGCTTTCTAATGTAATGTATTGAAGGCAAAGATATTTAACACATAGTGAGAACTGCTACTATTTATCTCTCAATATTGTCTGTAAAAAACTTGGTAAAAGATATTCTTTCAGTGAGACAACAGAGCAAGCTTCTACAGTTGCACTACGTTTTGATAACAGTTAAATATTATTTTGATAATAACATATATTTCAATGTTGATGAATTTCATACTGTTCATTCATAATCTGATTACAATTAAAAAATAATTATATCAACAGCCCCATAACACACAAACACACCTCTTTCATAAATAACACACTTGTTCTGCAATAATGTTTTATGTTTCCTGTAATTTTTGTTAGGAAAGGACATGCCTGAAAGACACGACATCTTCTCCTTCTCTGAGGGTCAAGAAGAACATCCAAGAGGAACATTAAAAGCTGATGTTATGAGATTTTAAGACCAGTACAGGACATTCACTAAGAAACTACTTTTATTGTGAAAACAAAGATCTGCACACCGAATATTTTTGTAGTCTATCAGGACCATCATTTGTTTGTGACGCTGCCTGCACCTCAGAGAAGGGGTGGTTATAGTCAGGCTTATAAAAAACAGTCAGCTGATCGAATGCACCTATTTCCACATCTACACTCCATCAGCTGATTATTTCTATTTGCCTCACTTTATGAGCTTCACATCACTTGTGCCTTGTACCGTAGACTTTGCAACGTCACAAATAAATGGGGCCAATCTTCAGTCAGATGTGAATGTGTAATCTAACATTTTCAGTAAGAATAATGGACAAAGGAGTGCAAATACAAATACAATTTATTGAAATGTGAACCAAAAGTTAATCAAATGTTTTAAATAAAAAGCACATATGGACAGAAGGTGTAAACCTATTAAATGTATAAGTAACACATTTAGTCAAATAACGTGACAGACTAGGCCTGTGCAGTTGGTATCAGTTTTGCCCAGCATGGGCTCCTCCATCAGCCCTGGTCCTCCTCGCTGAGGAAAGACCCTCAGTCCTCTCCAAACCAACATACAGGACTTCCATCACACGGAGGTTTCTCCCTGAAGTCTCTGCTGCTCTCTGGACACCACGCTGTCTCAATCCGTCCACTCTGAATATGAGAGGGGGGAAATGAAAATAATAAATGCTTTAGACAATAAGAAATATAAAGTTGACTGTTGAGTTGCTCAGTTTTTTTAGATTGTCAATACTATTACTGTATAACTAATATCTCAGGTTAAGAGGCACCTTCAAATAAAGATTGGTCTTTAAATACATGTTGTCTTTTGAATTGTTTGTCTAAAGTCAAGGATCTAGAACTGGTACTTAGTTTTAATGATACAGTCTGGTTATTATGCTGTTTGGAGGAGGCCTCACAGGTAAGAGCACTAACTAGCTACCATCACATGTACCTTAGCTTGACTTAAATGTATTAAACGTATAGTTCAGTGATGGCAAAATATAAATAACTAATGTCATGCAAACATATTAATATTTGCTTGATTCCAGAGTTGAATTTAGCACAATTGCATACAAACGTTAAGGGATTTTAAGATTCGGAAGTCTTCGTTCTAAATAGAAAATAGCATGGATAATTTACAAAGGCTTTAAAAATACAGCAGGAGCCCAAGACAATTATAAAACTTGTCATTATTTCAGTACAGTTCAATTGGTTTTATTTTCATAAACGGTTATCAACCGTTAGTGCCAAAGCAGTAGGCTATAATATATGAATTACTGCTGTATAGACTACAACCACTACTTGTTTAGCTAGCATAAACTCAACAAAGCTATCGTTAGCTGGCTGACTGACGTCATTTTGCCGCTAAACTGCACGATATAAAACGGTGGTCTTCAAAGCGGATTTAATCCTCAATCACAATAATAATATTCAAAGTAATACTGGGCAAGTAATGGGCAAAATGTACCGTTGATTGATGCGCCATGTCAGCGGACTGGTAGCGACACGAACCGTTAGCCCCGCAGTCTCCAGTCACCCGAGCCTCGTCCTTCTGATAGCTCCGCCCCTTCGCTCCAACCCCCCTCCCTCCCCCCACATCTACAGGTGAAAATTACTTTTGCGACACATTTATCGCAAGAAGTGTAGCAAAAGTCAAGACCGCAGATTCGTCGATTTATACTGCCACAGAGCAGATTCGTCAAGTTGTAATGACTGATTTGAGAGGTTGTAATAAATAAAGTTGCAGTTGTAATGGAAAATATATTTAAAAAATATGTATTTTTCTGCAAGTGAACATTTCATCACGAAGTTCATTTTTTTTCTACAAGCTACAAAACTTTTTTTTTTCTTCTGTGATTTGGTTCACAGTTACGTGGATATTTTATACAAGTGTACATTTGGTTCACAGTTACGTGGATATTTTATACAAGTGTAAATGTATGCACACAAGCTCAGATTTTTTTTCTGCAAGTGCTCACATCAGGTTTTCACGCTCTCGCATTTTGCACCATATCTACCTTCATACCTCGTTCCCGGCATATTCTGAAGGTAAGATACCCTGTAACTTTACAAAACTTGTCCTTTTGATTTAAATGTTCTTGAACCTATACTATACAATTGTTTTTTAAGTGCTTCACCGTTTTTCAAATATAAATGTCATTTGTAACTAAACTTTGTAAACTAGCAGAGATATGGCCAGTGTTGCGTGAATTAAATGTGATTAATGAAATATCACTGTAGAAAAAGAAAGGTGCTTTTATATTGATTAAACCATTTTTATTTCTTTCAGCATTAAGAAAAGAGAAGATGGCAACCTCCTCCACGCCAAACTGCACAACCTGTAAGTTGATGGTCCTGGCTTACTTTACATGACTTCAGATGGTTGACATTATACACAAACATACTATATACATATATGTATATATACATGTGTGCACAATTGTAGATAAACAGCACACAGTATATAAATATATATATATAAACTGTGTGCTGTTAATCTGTTTTTTGAGGTTTTGCTCTCTTGTTACTTTTAACCATACAGGTGTGATTTCATAGTTATTTTGTATGTTATTGTCAAAGGAACAAAATGAGCAACCCTTTATACTTAATTTGATATTCCTCATTATCTGAAGCATTTGTTGCTCTCATTTATTTTCCTCCCATAGTGACTGTATGGATAATCGGAGACAGCTATGTCCGGCGTGGAGCCCAGAGAGCTACAGAGACCATCAGCAGCAACCTGTTGTGTCTCGTCAGATCTGTTAGTATTATTTCTCTGTGAGTCTATATTGTCAAGTCTGTGTCTGCCATTTCCTGTTTTACTTTGTCATTTCCCTTCTCATTTCAGGTAGTTCGATTCCTACCTTGCCTGTTTGTCCACGGACCTGATTACCTGCCCCGCCCTTATTGTTTGCACCTGTGGAGTCCCTTGCTTTTGTATATATTCTGTGTGTTCCCTGTGCCAAGTGCCAGATCGTTTTGAACCTTGTGAATGGATTACCTTGTTTTATCATCACAGTAAAACCTTTTTTGAATCATCTTTTGTCTAGAGTCGTGCATTTGGGTCCTATCAGTTTTTGTGTGCTCCAGTCGTAACATTACGATCTGGCCAACAAATGGACTCAGCCGACTCTCAAACCCTGAGGGCAGCGCTCTGCTCTCAGGCTCAACGTCTGCGGCAGCAGGAGGAAGAAATGAAGGACATAAACCAGGGAGTAATGACCCTGACTAGCAGCCAGAGTGAGTTTCGAGGCGTAGTTACAACACAAATTAATCACCTGGCTGAACAGCTCCATAATGTACTCACACGGTTGGATAGTGTGCCTGCCGCTCCTTCCAACGTGGCTGCCCCAGCCCCAGAGCCTACAGCTGTTTTTTCCATGCCAGCTTCCATGATTCGTCTTGCTCCTCCAGCGAAGTTTTCGGGCGAGTCCGGTAACTGCAGTCCATTCCTAACGCAGTGTGACCTACATTTTACCTGCCAGCCTGCTGCTTTCCCCAGTGATCTAGCCAAGGTGGCATTTGTTGTGTCCCACCTCACGGGAAGAGCGGAAGCCTGGGCTACGGCGGAGTGGGCACGGGAGTCTCCGGTGTGTAAATCTCTCCAAATATTCACTGAGACTATAAAAAAAATCTTTGACCGAACCACACCGGGGAGAGAAGCTGCCAGAGCAACACATCCTCACTCCCAGGTCGGCCTATGTTGACGTTATGTCAAGTCCCCTGCCGGCTTTTTCCAACGCAAGGGGGGGGGGGGCCCTTAGCGTCCATTTTCAGCTTTCCGGGATGTCCATGTGCTTCTATGGACGCTCATGGAAGCACGGCATTCGTTTGTGTCAACTGCCCTTAAAGGCAATGAAGACACTACACTACCCAGAATCCCCAGCTATCGTTTGGACTACACCATGTGCTCTGTTTGACAAACCCCGTGATAGTCCTCAAGCTCTGTGATTGGAGAGTGTGCTCCGAGGGTTACCGAGCCTCGAACAGCACTTGAAATGGGATGGAACCACGGCAGACTGTTCAAAACTGGATTTGAACGGGTCCACCGCGTCCCCCCCCCCTCCCCCACCCCGTCCCCAGAACTACACATGCTGGCTATTCTGTTTCGCAACATGTTCTCTATGGCACGTCTCTACTGGGAGTTGTAGTTTTAAAAGACGTTTTCGTATTTCCCATAATAAGAAGTTGCCAGTATTAAACTGTGTACATCCCTGGAGGTTTAGGGGACAGGAAACACTCACATTTAAAACATATAATTAATAAATGGGTGAAAATTGCTTGTGCCCATTATGGGCAGCATTAATATATATACCCACACGCCAGCTAAGGTCAGAAGAGCTTTATTTAACAGCTGGTCTTATGTTTGTGACCCCTCCTGTTGTTAATTGATAACATTACATTACATTAATTGATAAGCCTGAAACATGCACTTGTCAAGGTTCAGAGGCACATTTTGCAAATATGGCAGTAGCCATCGATCAGCTTAAGATAAGATATACTTTATTGATCCCAAGTTGGAACATTTGCGTTACATCAGCATGTGTAACAGTTAAATATGCAGTGGTGTTTATTTGTAAATCATTTAGTATAATCACACAAATTCTGTGTTTTATATTTAACAATTCTGTGTTCTTTATTTATTGATTGTTCAATACCTGACAAGGCCGGAGATGAAATATCTGCATACATCTTATAAGAGTATAATACATTATGTATAATATCAGTTAATATAAGTGCTTCAATATAGTTAACATTGCTGGAGGTATGCACACATATTGATAGATGTCTTGTAATGCACTATAGAGGAACCTGCGACCCAAGTTTTTCATTCAGTGCAGAACTACACCATAGTTGTGTAGGCCAAATGATATGTCAATAAACCTTAGAACATCTTGAAATCTTGAACGGGATGTGCAAAATAGTCATTATATACAGTCTTTAATTAACTATTAGTAGAGAATAACGAGTAATGAATATACTTTATAGGGATCCTATTAATATCTAATAATAAAAATAATGAAATTCAATAACATGCTTTAACCACCAGGTGTCTCTTTATATCATCTGTGCACCTTTATGGTGTAAATACAGCCTATCTACCAATTGGATCAAATATAAAAGTGAGCCGAATTAGTGTTGATACGGCAAAGAGACGTATTGTGTGAAAAGAAATGTAAGATGTTGTTTAATGGCTGATATATTTATGATCCACGTCACGTTTTCAGTTCCTCATGTTTGTCTTCTCGTCAGGGCTATAAATACAGAACTACGGCAGATATGTAATATTTAATTCAGCCGAACCGTGTATTACAATGCCGTTATGTGATGACTTTCAAAGAGAAAAGCAAGCACACTCGGAATAAGGTATTTTATTTTTAAAAAATGTTTTCGGTCTGTGTTAATGACGATGTGCTCTGAGATGTGAGACTGGAATTGCACAGGGCGAAATAACGTATCTTTAGATGCGGATTGTGTTAAACTAATATGTTTGCGCTGTGGACCAACACTATACATTGACGGGGAAGGGGGTAGCAATAAAGATTACACCATTAAACAGTTACACAACATAACAGAAATAATATCGATAGCAGCGTCCCTAGCAACCACCTTGGTAACAATGAAAACGTTGGACGCAATTTCCTGAAGTAATCTTCGTAATAACTAGCAAACTAAAGATCATGTACATCCACTGCACACATCATCTGAAATAACAACTCATATTTCTCGCATCAAATGACATCAAAACGCATTTTAATGGCCAAACTAACTTTAAAATAGGCATTTTACACCCAGAATAAAACGAAGTTCGGCCATGTTTTCTTTTTCTGCAGGGAGAAATGTGAAGATCACGTGACGTCAAACAGAGTTTATGGTGTAGTCCAAACGATAGCTGGGGATTCTGGGTAGTGTAGTGTCTTCTGCCATCCTTTACTCCGAAAAAAGATTTGTTTCTCCGAATCGAAGGGGAAAAATACAAAAGCATTGCACACAATTTAAACCAATCAATGTTGTGTAATTAACAAGGATAATCTGGTGTTTTTTAGTCGATGAGTAGTGCAGATCAGGGTTTCCGTTAGCCGGTAATTACCGTTTTTTAGCTGGTAAAATTTATAAAAAACCGGTAAATTAAAAACCTGCCGGTCAAAATGTCTGGTAATAATTAGGGAGGCTCCGATCGATCGGCCGCCGGTCATTATCGGCCGATATTCACTCTTAATAGTTTGATCGGTGCTCTCTATGAAGGCCGATCAGGAGAGCTGGATCTGATCCATATGGACATAAACGCGAGTGAAGTGTAACCGGAGTGAGAGAGAGATCAGATCAGCTGCTGAGTCTGACCGAGACACGCAGCTCTGCATGAGCACCTGAAGCCCCGCCCTCTGTTTAGCGGGCTGCATGAGAAATTGACGTGCTGTCAGGAGAGAGAGGGAGAGGATCCGTTTCTCCCGTGTTATTATTCAAAGTTGATGTAAACTTCTGAATAATGTACGTTATCTACTACAAGTAGTTTGTTTGAATGTAATAATTATGTTGTTTGTTGTTTGTGGAATCATTTATTGAAAAATGAATCTGAATTTTTCGATCTGTTACGATTATAAACTGAAGCAATATAAAAATGAGCCCGTGAACTGAGTTTTAAACTGAAGCATATCTGCTCATAGTCCGGTAATTACCTGCTAACGGAAACTCTGCTACACAACTATTATTATTATTGAAATATGACCCGTAAGTTTCAAATTAGTCCGGTAAAATAAATTCTGCCCGGACATTTGACCGGCGAGAAAAAATCCTAGCGGAAACCCTGGTGCAGATATCACTGTAAAATCAATCGTCAGTAAGGGGAATATTTACTTCCGGGTGTACAATTCTCCGCTATCCAATGAGAATGGACGCTCCCTTTAAGGGCAGTCGACACAAACGAATGCCGTGCTTCCATAAGCGTCCATAGAAGCACATGGACATCCCGGAAAGCTGAAAATGGACGCTAAGGGCCCCCCCCTTGCGTTGAAAATGGACGCTAAGGCCCCCCCCCCTTGCGTTGGAAAAAGCCGTCCGGGGACTTGACATAACGTCAACATAGGCCGACCTGGGAGTGAGGATGTGTTGGCCAGAGCCCTGACACAGATCTCCCAGCAGAATCAGAGTGTGTCTGACTACGCCATTGATTTTCGTACTTTGGCCACGGTCAGTGGTTGGAATGAAGACGCACTATACGATATGTTTCTCAGCGGACTCAGTGACTCTGTGCGGGATCTTCTTGTTCCTCTTGATCTTCCGCCGGATTTGGACAGTATGATCGCCTTGGCTATACGCACAGACACTCGGCTGCAAGAGCGACGGAGGGAGAAAGCCAGGAAAGCGCCACCTCCTGCACGATCTCCACTACGACCCGGATTTCGGACCCACAATTCCTCTACTACCGTGAAACCTGCTTCGGGGAACACAGAAGAGGAACCCATGCAGCTCGGAAGGGCCAGGCTGTCTCCAGAGGAAAAGCAGCGGCGTCTCCGGGAGCGTTTATGTTTCTACTGTGGGAAGCAGGGACATTTCCTGGGAGCCTGCCCGTTAAAAGACGGGGCTTACCAGTAAGACGGAGGGTGCTGGTGAGCCGATTGACAACCACAGATTTCCCTTCACGATCCATGACCCAGGTTGAGGTTAGTAATAATGAGCACAGCATAGCTTTGAAAGTACTTGTAGATTCAGGGGCTGACGCTAATCTTATGGACTGGGGGTTAGCTAAACGTTTGAAAATTGCCTCCGTGCCATTGACTCAGACACTTGAAGCTAGCGCTCTGGATGGTACTCTCATGTGCAAAGTGACTCATAGAACCATGCCTCTTAAACTATCTATTGAACATGAACACTCAGAGTATATGACTTTTCATCTGTTTAATTCTGCACAGCATGCAGTAATTCTGGGCTATCCCTGGTTGTGCAAACATAACCCTCACATTGATTGGCGGACTGGTAAGGTTTTGGGGTGGGGAAGCGAATGCTCTCATTCGTATTTCAGGGGCAAGACTGCTGAAATTGTCAGAGAGCCCATTATAGACAATGATAGGGAACATGAAGATAATCAAGACTCAGACTTCCCTGACCTTTCGAACGTACCCAGCTGCTACCGAGATCTCAAGGAGGTGTTCAATAAAACTAAAGCGACATCCCTTCCTCCTCATCGCACCTATGACTGCGCCATCGATCTCCTGCCTGGGTCCCCCTTGCCCAAGGGAAGACTGTACTCTCTCTCAGCTCCAGAGAGAGAGTCTATGAGAGAGTACATAGACGGCTCTCTCAAAACGGGTCTTATCCGTCCCTCGTCATCTCCCGCCGGAGCTGGTTTTTTCTTCGTTGAGAAGAAAGATGGATCCCTAAGACCTTGCATCGACTACAGCCCCCTAAACGACATAACCATCAAGAACAGGTACCCCCTCCCGCTTATGACCTCAGCGTTTGAACTGTTGAAAGGAGCTAGAGTTTTTTCAAAACTTGACCTGCGTAACACTTACCACTTGGTGAGGATACGGGAGGGGGACGAGTGGAAGACTGGTTTCAACACTCCAAGCGGACATTATGAGTATCTGGTAATGCCTTTTGGTCTAACAAATGCACCTGCCGTTTTTCAGGCTCTCATAAATGATGTGTTGAGGGAATTTTTGAATCATTTTGTTTTTGTCTATCTTGATGATATCCGGATTTTTTCCCGTGATGAAGGTTCACACGTTTCGCATGTTCGTCAGGTATTAAGAAAGTTGTTGGACAATCAACTTTATGTTAAGGCTGAAAAATGTGAGTTCCACGTCAGTTCCACTTCATTTCTGGGTTTCATCCTGGGTCCTGACCAGATAATGATGGATCCTGCTAAAGTGAGCGCTGTGGCTGAATGGCCCACACCCTCTTCCAGGAAAAAAGTCCAATAATTCCTTGGATTTGCAAACTTCTACAGGAAGTTTGTTAGGAATTTTAGTTCTATTGCCGCTCCTATGCATGTACTCACCTCTCCTTCTGTTCAGTTTGTGTGGATCCCACAGGCAGACCAGGCCTTCCAGAAGTTAAAAAAAGTTTTCACTACAGCTCCAATACTTACCATCCCGGATTCCCAACGGCAGTTCACGGTGGAGGTGGATGCCTCCAACGAGGGCATCGGGGCGGTCCTCTCACAGAGGGCAGAGAAAGACAGTAAGCTCCATCCATGTGCCTACCTTTCCCGTAAGTTGACTGCGGCTGAACGGAACTATGATTTAGGCAATAGAGAGTTATTAGCCGTGAAGGTAGCACTGGATGAGTGGAGGCACTGGCTAGAAGGGGCAAAAGAGCCATTTATTGTGTGGACAGACCACAACAATTTGGAGTACATACGCAAGGCTAAGAGGTTAAACTCCAGACAGGCACGATGGACCTTATTTTTCAATAGGTTTAACTTCACTCTCTCCTACCGTCCTGGCTCACAGAACGCCAAACCAGACGCGTTATCCAGGCTTTTTGACCCAGAGGCTCTTTCCAAGGAGACAGAGTCCATTTTACCGCCCACTCAGGTGATAGGAGGGGTGACATGGCCAATTGAGGCTAAGGTAAATCAAGCGTTAGAGGGAAAAACCGTACCCAGTGGTGGCCCCCCTAACCGTCTCTTTGTTCCCCCATCTGTCCGCTCTGATGTGATTCACTGGGCTCACACATCTGTATTAACATGTCATCCAGGTATCAGACGAACTATGTACCTGATAAAGCAAAGGTTTTGGTGGCCTAAAATGGAGAAGGAGGTTACTGAGTATGTGGCAGCCTGCACTACCTGTGCTCGGAATAAGACCTCTACCCAGTCTCCTATGGGTCTACTGCAACCTTTGTCCATTCCAAGCCGCCCATGGTCTGACATCTCGCTGGATTTTGTCACTGGACTGCCGCCCTCTGCAGGTAACACCACCATTTGCACTGTTGTTGACAGATTCACCAAAATTACTCACTTTATCCCCATGCCCAAATCTCCCTCTGCTAAAGAGACAGCAGAAGCGCTCTTATCTCATGTTTTCAGGCTGCATGGATTTCCTCGAGATGTGGTGTCAGACCATGGGCCGCAGTTCGTTTCCCAGTTTTGGAAGGAATTCTGCAGCCTGATAGGAGCCACTCCCAGCCTCACATCTGGTTACCACCCACAGGCTAATGGTCAATCAGAGAGGATCAACCAGGAACTGGAGACGTGTTTACGGTGTCTGGTGTCCCAGAATCCCACAACTTGGAGCAAGCAGCTGATGTGGGTGGAGTATGCCCACAACACCCAACCTACATCTGCCACGGGTCTCTCCCCTTTTCACTACGCCTATGGTTACCAACCTCCTCTGTTTCCAGAAGTAGAGAAGGAAGTGACTGTACCGTCAGCACATGCCCTGGTGAGGCGGTGTCACAGAGTCTGGGCAGGAGCTCGCCAGGTTCTCCTGAAGAGTGCTGCTCGCATGAAAAAGACAGCAGATCGACATCGTCGTCCGGCACCTGCCTACAAACCCGGGCAGAAGGTTTGGCTATCTACAAGAGATCTGCCCCTGTGTGTGGCCTCCAGGAAGCTGGCTCCGAGGTTTGTGGGTCCGTTTCCCATAACGAAAGTTGTTAACCCGGTGGCTGTTCGCCTGCGCCTGCCCAGGTCCTTGAGAGTCCATCCGACCTTTCATGTTGCCAAAGTCAAACCGGTTCGGGAGAGTCGTTTGGTTCCTCCATCCAAGCCTCCTCCTCCCCCCCGGATGTTAGACGGCGGTCTGATATATGACGTCAAGAAACTGCTAGCAGTCAGGAAGAGAGGACGCGGCCGACAGTTCCTTGTAGACTGGAAAGGATACGGTCCAGAACATCGGTCGTGGGTACCAGCAAGATTTGTTGTGGATCAGAAACTGATAAAGGACCTTTTCAGACTTAATCCACAGGACTCTGGGCCGTCCGGAGTCGGCCGTAGAGGAGGGGGTACTGTTGTGTCTCATCAGATCTGTTAGTATTATTTCTCTGTGAGTCTATATTGTCAAGTCCGTGTCTGCCATTTCCTGTTTTACTTTGTCATTTCCCTTCTCATTTCAGGTAGTTCGATTCCTACCTTGCCTGTTTGTCCACGGACCTGATTACCTGCCCCGCCCTTATTGTTTGCACCTGTGGAGTCTCTTGCTTTTGTATATATTCTGTGTGTTCCCTGTGCCAAGTGCCAGATCGTTTTGAACCTTGTGAATGGATTACCTTGTTTCGTCATCACAGTAAAACCTTTTTTTTAATCATCTTTTGTCTAGAGTCGTGCATTTGGGTCCTATCAGTTTTTGTGTGCTCCAGTCGTAACACAACCTTGGCCTCGACCTGAGGGTGTGCTGGTTCGGTTGGGGTGGACTGCGCTGGAGAGGTGTCCTCCCTTTCTTTTCCTACTCCCTGCGAGGAAGAGCAGTCCCGGAGGTCCTCCTCATCCACTGTGGCGGCAATGACTTGGGGGATGTGCCCAGTGTTCAGTTGCTGAACCAGATGAAGGAGGACCTGCACCAGCTTCACCATCGGCACCCTGGCTTGAAGATCATGCTCTCCCAGAGGCGCCGGTGGAGGGCTGGTGCAAATCCTGTCAAAATTGACAAGGCCCGGAAGTTTGTTAACAGTGTTATGGCTACTTTTGTTCTTAGCCTAAATGGTGTCATTGTTGACCACTCCAACATTAGACATGACAGTCCTGGGCTGTTTTTGCGAGATGGAGTTCATTTCACCCCTAGGGGAAATGATATTTTTTTTAAGTCACTAGCCAATAGAGAGGCGAAGTCCCTCCCTTTCCGGGAGCCTCCATGGGACTCCGGGAGCCTCCATGGGACCCCGGAAGCGTAAAATTATACATTGAAGTCAATGGAGAGAGAAAGGTTATCTTTTGATCCCGTTTGAATTGTGCCACGAATGACACATATGATGTTTGTCAATTTAAAAGAATATTTTGCAAGTCAAAAAAAAAAAAATGTGTCGTAAAACTGTGAAGTTACACATTTTTTTGTGTGAAACCGCTGAGTGAACTACAGGTCTCTGGTCTCGCACAATACGCGTCACCATCACAAAGACGGCCGTCACGTTAGCAAATGTCACCTGTTTCTTTCAGAATGAGAATAAAAGTATAAAACGAGGTAAACATCACTACAAGTCTGGACACGTTGAGAGCTGTACATACACGAAAGGGGAGTTATTCGGTTCTGTAAGAGCAGCGGGACCGGCTTTACAAGATGTTGGTGAGTAATATGAGTGCAATGTGTAACGTTAATGTCAGCTAGCTAACATTAGCTAACAAGGTACACTAACGTGTTTTGTTTCAGGAACTAGTTTTCTCCTTCAGAACTTCGTGGTCTCTGTGTATGCTGTGGATAACATTAGTGTTCACAAGAACAAGGTAAACTCCCGTGTTTTGTTTTAGTTGCTCTTCAGATTGCAGGCATGAGAATCACTCACCTGTCGGCGAAATTCGCCGTTTTGAATCCAAAATAGGTCGTTTGTGTGATTCATGTAGATCTGCAATAAAAATATTTTTGGGGTATGGGGGGGGTCTGGGACCCGGAGTAATCTGCGGCCGTGAGCTGTTATGTGCCATCATGACACGCATGGTGTTCTTTTTTTATATATTATAATGCAGCGCGAGCTGTGTGCTCGAGTCTTCCTGCCTGTCGGCTCTGCTGCTCCGCCATGATGGTCTAGCTTCAGCAGCCACATTAGCTACGGGTGCGTTCGTTAATATTAACTGTGTGGTCCGGAGTCACTGTGGTACAGACTGGACCGCTGGTGAACAGCTGTTAGAACGGGCCGTTCAGGTGTTCAGAGCAGAGATCCCTGTCGGAGCGCAGAGCGTGATGTGCACTGAAAAGTTTTTCTGTCGCAGTATTATCGTTGAGCTAGCTAGCTAGCATACATTGTCACTATCTGCTAACGTTAGATTTAGCCTTCGTTTTCTAATAGTTTTTTTTTCATAGGCGATAAACGGAGGTGGTATAAGTATAGATCTTGTACTTGAGTAAAAGTAGAAGCACTCAGATATTGTACTAGAGTAAAAGTAGAAGTACTCAGATCTTGTACTTGATTAAAAGCAGAAATACTCAGATCTTGTACTTGAGTAAAAGTAGAAGTACTCAGATCTTGTACTTGAGTAAAAGTAGAAGTACTCAGATCTTGTACTTGATTAAAAGTAGAAGTACTCAGATATTGTACTTGATTAAAAGCAGAAATACTCAGATCTTGTACTTGAGTAAAAGTAGAAGTACTCAGGTCTTGTATTTGAGTAAAAGTAGAAGTACCAGAGTGTAGGAATACTCTGTTAGTAAAAGTAATGCATTGCAAATGTTCCTCAAGTAAAAGTAGAAAAGTATTCTCATCAAAATATAGTGAAAGTAGCGACAGTAAAAGTAGTCGTTGTGCAGATTGGTCCATTTCAGAATAATATGATATGTTTTATAATGATTGATCATGAAGGTGTTCTCAAAGCTGGTAAAGGTGCAGCTAGTCTGAAGTACTTTGTAGACTGCAGGGTAGCTTGTGGATTTACTCCAGGTGGAACTAAAGTCTGATTCAACACTTGATTAGATTTCACATCATTCATCCAGATCTGTGAAGTAACTAAAGGTATTAAATACATGTAGTGGAGTAAAAGTACATCATTTACCTATGAACTGTAGAGGAGAAGAAGAACAAAGTAGCAAAACATTGAAATACTTAAATAAAGTACAAGTATCTCAAAATATGAGAATATTCAAAATGTTCTTCCGGGGGAGCATGCCCCCGGACCTCCCTAGAGGGATAATATCCTTCTCACCTTTTTCACCCCTGACCCGTTTTCAGGCCTGAGATTGAAGCGGCCAGTTTTATATCGACTATACTGTATGTGTGATCTCCTTTTACATCTCGTTGTGTCATTTGAGTTTATTTGCTGTGTGTAGATTCAAGGGTTTTGTTTATCTTGTCAATTTGTTTGGTCATCTAGGCACAGCTGTGTGTGACTCCCTCGGGTACACTGGTATGTGTTTTCCTAATGTAGAGAGCATTGATTAATTAATAAACACACTGAGTCTAGATCCTGACCAAATCCTTCTTTATTGTTGATCAAATGTTTTTCAAAAATGTATTCATACACATTTAGAAAAATACAATGTACAATCACAACCAGTACAACACAAATTACAAAAAATACAGAAAAAACAAACAATAACAACAATCAGACAAGAGGACAAAACTATGGAAAAATAACCCCTCCCACCCCCAGATCCGGACCATCCTTGTATTATTGCTCATTCAATCTATTATAGCATGCTAACAAACATGGTATTTACTTTATTTGTACAGATCTGCATGGGAGACGATGGCGCGATGCAGAGCGCTGTCTGTGATTGTGCACGGGGGATGTACAAATGCAGCCACGCTGCAGCATTGGCAATATGTGCCATGTGGTAGATCAGCTCCACAGATGTTGAGTGCCAGTGGAGGAAGTCTGGCACTTCCAAAGTAGTCCAGCCGGTGTCTCAACTTTACCAACAGTGAGAGGAGACATACAACCCACTGGCCAGAGACATCGCCACTCAGGATGTAGACTGGTTCAGGTCTGCACTGAGGGGCGCACAGTGTGGCATGGCATGGCTTTTGTCACCTGAGCCAGAGCCGCGGCCTCAACATCAGGTCATTGTCACCGTGCCGGAGCTGGTGAAGGGGCATGGGGGTCGGGGGCTTGATTTATTCTTTATAAAAATAGTTGACTGTTGGAGAAATGAATCCAAATGAAACGTTGGACTGAACTACAACTACGCCTTTAAATCTCTACGGAATGTTTTTCAGTGGGATGGCAAGTTCCTATCTTTAAACATTTAATAGTTTTTTCTCAGAACAGATTTGATTTTCTGAAGTTAATTTAACTTAACCATGTAAGGTCATTATTAAAAAGGTACAATCAATTTGTTTAGGGTTGACTAAAATAATGATAAACATTTCATTTGGATAATTTACTGACAGAATAAGAAACTCAATAATGCTCTACTCACCTGTTCCTTTTTATAAAGTGAAACAGTTGAAACGATAGATTTTAGTAATCTTAAAAACAACCTTCTCCAAAAGCTATCAAGGAATATACCGAATACTTATTTTAGAACTTTATTACATATTATTTGTATATAGTTTGAATGATCCATAATTGACAGAAGCTTGTGTTTACACTGACCTGTTACGCATATATTAATCAGTATTGGGTCCACTCCTATTCATCATTTACCTCCTCCCACTAGGCACAATCCTCCGTCACCATGGCATCCACTTTCACTGCTATGCTGACGACACGCAAGTCTATATCTCAACCAAACCCAACACCGCCCTCCCGCCCACCTCCCTCACCACCTGCCTCCAGGATATCAGGAGCTGGATGAGCAGGAACTTCCTGAAGCTAAATGGTAGTAAAACTGAGGCCCTGCTCATCGGCTCAAAAAACACCCTCTCCAAAATCCTAACCACCCCACCCCCAAGCATCATGATCGACGGCTTCCCCGTATCCTTCACCAGCCAAGTCAAAAGCCTTGGCGTCATCCTGGACAGCACCCTTTCGTTTGCACACCACATAAAAAACATCACCCGGACTGCCTTCTTCCATATCCGCAACATTTCCAGACTCCGCCCATCCCTTTCCCAATCCAGCACCGAAATCCTGGTTAATGCATTTGTCACATCCCGGATTGACTACTGTAATGCTATCCTCTCTGGCCTACCCACACAACTACTCAACAGCCTCCAAATCATTCAAAACTCGGCTGCCCGGATCATTACCTGTACCAAATCGTCTGACCACATCACCACCATCCTCATCCAACTTCACTGGCTCCCTGTTCAGCACCGGATTGACTACAAAAACCTTCTGCTTACATACAAAGCCCTCAACAACCTCACCCCCTATCTCTCAAACTTCCTCCAGGAATACACCCCCTCCCGCTCCCTGCGCTCATCCTCAGCCGGACTCCTGACTGTCCCCACCTCCCGCCTTAGCACCATGGGAGCCAGGGCTTTTAGCTGCACCGCACCCAGGCTCTGGAACTCTCTGCCTCCACACATCAAACAGTCTGACTCCATCACGACATTCAAATCCCACCTGTTTAAACTGGCCTACTCACTCTAAAACACATTCAAACTGCTATCACAGATCCCTCTCTCACTCCGTCACTTCACTCTCTTGTCCTGCCTGTGTTATGCTTTTATGCTGCTGTATTGCCTTGTCGGTTCGATTAAATTGTGTTCCGTTTTTGTTTTAGCTGTTCTAACACTTTTAAATGCACTATAAGGCGACCTTGGGTGTCCTGAAAGGGGCCTCGAAATAAAATGTATTATTATTATTATATATTAATGTCTTTGTAACTTCTTTAAACCACTACCTCACTCATTTCTTTCACTCATCACGGTTCAGTAAACTAAGTGACACATGGAGCTGGGAAGAGAGAAGAATAAAGAAAACAGATCAACTTCATTATCGGATATTAAAAATTCAATTTCAAAACAAGTTGCCGCTCCTACAGTTTTCTAGTGTGTAAAGATGATTTCACTTGACCTATGCACAATATCACACTCAATACATGTGTGTCTCTGGGGGGTGCATTGTGCCTTTGATGTATATAAATAATATACCATAAGCAAATACTATTATGTACAGTGGAAATCAGGTTGCCAGAGCAGGTCAGTGTGCATGTTCCTCAGGGTCTCAGCAGTTACAGGTGAGGGAAAGGAAATAAAAGAGAAAAAGGTCAGTAACAACACTTTAAAGTAACAACACTTTGAATAATTATCTCTTCTAATAATTTTCTCTCAGTAATCACTCAACTACTGTCTTTCCAACAAACAGATTGACTCACCCTTACTGTCATCACAATGAAACACGTCCAGAAGAATGTCATGCAAAGCTCCCTGCCTGCCTGCCTTCGACTCCCTGACACCCGGTGGATGGCGCAGTAGGCTACTCTTCAAATGTTTCACGAAATACTTACCATCATGACTACTCTTACTGTTTAAAATGTTGGTTTACTTCATGTAATAAAATAATAACTTCATGGTAAGGCTACTAAAATGACAAGGCTAAGTAATGTAATGCTAACTAACGTGCTCGCTACTCGTCGCTACTAGCTAGGTAGCTAACTTGACTGTGTTCCATCATGCACAACATGTATATTACCTATGATATTACCTGATATGTCTGATCCAGCGACTCCTGGTCCTTTCATCAGACGGGAATCGATAGAACGAGCAAGTGGTATGATCACTTATGTGATTACAACCTGGTACAAAGCACACAGGCATCTTGTAAAAGTGAATTTATTTTTAGCAATCTCTTATTTATTGGAGGGAATAAATCAGTTATGAAATCTTCTTCTTCTTCGCTTTAATTACGAGTCGCAACCACTTGGAGAATTATCGCCTGTGACATCCCTTACGCGACCCAGAATGGGATTTGGGATTTGTAGTCTTTGTAGTCGCGTATTTTTCATAGTCTTATATTTCAACAGTTTTACGACAAAATGTGACTTTTTTGACATGGAACTTATTGTTTAAGATTGACAAACATCATATGTGTAGTTCGTGGCACAATTCAAACGGGATCAAAAGATACGTTTTCTCTCTCCATTGAATTCAATGTAAATGTTTCGCTTCCGGGGTCCCATGGGCCGGAAGTAGATGGGCGTGACTTCGCCTCTCTATTGCCTGAAAGACCACCTCCAAAGACTGTGAACTGCTAAAATGTCAGTATCACTGTTTTTGGATTTGGCCTTTAGAGTATGTATTCTAAGGCCCTTGCTAAGCCCAGACTGTCATGGCTAATGTTGAGTTAGTTAAGCACCCCCCAGGATTGCCAAAGCACCCCCAAGAAATATGTTTGGTATTTTTTTCCGACAATTATTGTTATTATTATTTTTTGGAGCCGGGACTCGATTAAAGAAATTAATCTAATTAATTAGAGGCTTTGTAATTAATTAATCGAAATTAATCGCATTTTTAATCAAATATACTTATTTGACCTGAGAACAGTGAGAAGCAATTTTCACATGGATTTTACTCCAAGTGGTCTACAGTCGAGTGCAATCCAGTGAGCCAGGGAGCTGGTTATGTTCTCAGACGTGGACCTACTTATCCTGGCCCTGAAACCAGTCATCTGGTTGAGTGTGGGTTGGGTCAGGGTGTGGTTCCTTGCACTCGGAGTCGGGCTAACGTCCACGCTAGCGGCTACATGCTTTGCATTTAGGTGATACTTTAGGCTTGATGTGCTGCGGTGATATGCAAATTCTTTTTTGCATAATTTGCACACAAGTAGCAGTAGCCTACAAGTAGCTTCTCTGGTCTCTGTGTTTTCATTCAATTTGTGTGTGTGTGTGTGTGTGTGTGTGTGTGTGTGTGTGTGTGTGTGTGTGTGTGTGTGTGTGTGTGTGGCACAAACCCATTTGTGTGTGTGTGTGTGGCACGAGCCAATTTGTGTGCGTGCGAGAGAGAGAGAGCTTGCCTTGCGCACCGATGGGTATCTACTGGAGATCGTTGTGGTTAGCATCTGGTGCTAGCTAGCCAAGCTAACGGGTATAAGGAGCTTTTTCAACAACAAGGTGGAGGGAGAACTCTCTCCTGTCAGACGGAGAGTCTCAGATAACCTCAGCTCAGGTGAAGTAAAGGGCTCTCAGTGTTTAGATAGTTAACTTTAGTCTTGTTATCTCAGTGGGTCTCAAACGGTTTGTTTTAAAAGGGGAGTGATTTGTAAAATATCTATAAAGAAATAGAAAATCTGTTTACAGTTCTGTGTCATATGGGTTATGAGAGATGTATCCATAGAGCTCTTAATGTTGCTCTCAAAGTGCACCAGATTGATGCTTTTAACTTCAATATTTAAAAAAATCTTCCCGGGAAACATGCCCCCGGACCCCACTAGAGGAGGTGAGGACCCTCCTAGAAGAGGTGAGGTCCACCCCCCACTTGTAAAAATAGCAATTTACCCCTGCTTATACCTATATGTCGTGAGTTGATTATCGCGCCTTCATTGTAACAGTCGCGGGTGCACTGTGTGTGCGTGTGCGGAGTGTTGCAGTAGAAAATTCAACTGTAGCGCTGGTGCATTAATGGGAAACCCTTACGGCACACGGCGGTGTGCGTTGGCGGTGGGTGTGTCTTGAGCTTGGGGAGTCAACGCGAGCAACACGACCAACAACTAACCACATGAATGTCCCGCCCCGGACATACAAAGCAAAGCATTCATGCTACATCCATGCTGGCTAAATATACTGTCTATGCTTGCTAGCTGTCCATTCAAACGAAGTACACTGGATATAAACTCCCCAAACAAGCGAAAACCTACCAGTTTCACCCACTGTCTCTGCCACCTCCCCCCATGCCTGTCTCCTCCGGTTTGTATCCCTGTATGTAAAGAGGGACTGGTCATAGAGTACCGGGTGATTCCCTACCGCCACGATAACTTTCTCCTCCATTTTTTGACATATGGGAAATGACTGCGGTCTGGCTTTCCCAACATACACCCGGTTTGATTGGCTAGTGCTTGTACTGTCAGATTTGCATACGAGGGATTTGATTGGCTGACGCCTCCGTCGAGGCGGCACAAGTAGAACATTGCTCTACTTTTGCAGCGAGCACCGCGAGAGAAGCTACGCTTTGCTCCCACAATGCAGTTCGGCGAATCGTGACATCACCCCATTCAAAGTGAATTGGCAGTGTAGGAGCAGACACAGTTGTGGTGGCTTAAAGCCCAGCTCTGCTCCGCGCCGTCCGTTTAGATGAGCCTGGTCAGATTAATAAGAAAAGGAGTTCAAAACACCGGCATACAAATTATAACAATAATCTGATTTTAATGGTAAAAGGACACAATACGAAAATACAGAGTGCCCTGTAACAGAGCACTCCGGGCTCCCCGCTCCACTGCCGTGCGATACAGGTATCGGGACCGGCCAGTCAGCAACAGGGGGCACCGTGCATGAATAAACAACAGTATATATGGACATTTTTGGGGCGGAGAGTCACTGCTTATCTTCCACCGGACTTCACTCCTTTAATTTCCCAGGGATGGTTTCACACAAACTATTCTTTCTCAAACAATCAAACATTGTACACAGATATATTAGTATCAAACATTGGCCCTTGAAAAGGACATGTGTGTGCGTTTGGTAAAGAGGAAGTGTGTGTGTGTGTGTGTGTGTGTGTGTGTGTGTGTGTGTGTGTGTGTGTGTGTGTGTGTGTGTGTGTGTGTGTGTGTGTGTGTGTGTGTGTGTGTGTGTGTGTGTGTGTGTGTGTGTGTGTGTTGATATCTTGGCCAGGGAGTGTATTGTGTGTGTCAGGGTGTCTGGGAAAGTGTATGTGTGTGTGTTGGTATCTTGGTCAGGGAGTGTATTGTGTGTGTGTGTCAGGGTGTCTGGGAAAGTGTATGTAAGAAGGTTTATGGATTACTTAAAAACAGTCCCAAATAATACATGTTCACTTTAATACAGTTCAAGATAATACCTGTTTACTTTAATACAGTTTAGAACAATATCTGTTTGCTTTAGCAGAAGCGTTGAAGCGGCAACGCACGCCGCCGTGTGTCGGGCTGTTAATGTTTGAGCACCCTCTATGAAATGTCAAGCTACCCCACAGCACCCCCTAGAGAAAAACTCTGGCGCCGCCACTGTCTGTAGCCATAACACTGTTAACATGGCTGGCTCCCCCCCCCCCCCTCTTCCCCCAATGGACTCTGCAGCTCTCCAGGCCCATGCTGGGCATGGCTGTCTGTCAAACCTTTCATTTTGTATTTGTTATGATGTTTTTTGTTATTTGATTTGTTAAAAATAATTCTGTATTTATGTAAATATTGAAAATAAATTACATTCATATTTCCACTTCTTTTGTCTACTGCTTACTGAAAATGTTAGCTATCACATCCAAATGGGACTATCAAATGAAAGGATAAGCTTACCATACAATACAGAACACATTACACATTAAGGCTCACATCTTTTCCCAAGCCGGAGCAGTCTGAAAAGAGTCCCAAGTTTAAAAACACAACATCTTGACAATGAATACTACGCTGTCATTTATCAGTGACAATGCAAACAACAGGAAGGTCTCCTCTAGTCCCATGTGTGTTGGCATCAATGTCATAAGCATACCATAGAATGTAATTATGAAGTGCAACACCCACAATCCCTACAGCAGGGGTCACCAACCTTTTTTAGGGTGAGGGCTACTTTAAAAAAATAAAACAAGTCGAGGGCTACTTTTACTCCTCTTTTTTTGTTTTTTGCAGTTTATATATTTAGCACATTTTAACATTATTATATGCTGACCTTTAACCTTTGTGTGCTGTTTGGGTCTGTGGGACCCGTTTGCAGTGTTTACTAAAAGAAAATGTTTGCAATTTAATTAATTTAACCTGCTTTATTTGGGGGTGGATCTCACCTCCTCTAGGGGGGTCCTCACCGCCTCATGAGCATGCATGGAAGATTTTTTTTTAAAATGTTGAAGTGAAATGCATCAATCTGGTGCACTTTGAGCACAACATGAATTCATGGATACAGCTCTCAACACTCACATGAAAGGGAGCTGTATTTTCAATAATCCAAACATCTTTAGAATATGATCACAACCAATAACAAATCATTTAAACTTGTTTATTCTTATCTTATGTTACCTATTAGCATTCTTTCTTTTTCTTTATGCATATTTTACTAACCACTCCCCTTTTAAACTGTTTTTTTTACTGTCCTATAGTACACATTGGAATTATTTCTTACTTTATCTATATTAAATAGATAAAGGTGTGCTCTCCCTAGCTCTCTTTCTCTCCGTCTCTCTGTCTCTCTCTGTCTCTCTCCCTCCCTCCCTAGCTCGCTCTCTCTCTCTGTCTCGCTCGCTCACAAAGGCTGTGTGCTCCTCCGTGGCGATGACGGATTGCGTTAAAAAATAATAATAAACATATGTGTAAAGTGGGGACACAAAGGTGATTTCGAAAAGTGCGGGGGACATGTCCCCAGTGGAAATTACGCCATGCGTGTGTGTGCGTCAAGTGCAATAAATATATAAGTTACAACACACAGAGTAAAACTCTGCCCCTCATGTGTTGTATAGGCTGGCATGATAGGCTGTGTTCAATGGGGCTGATGTGTAGTGTAGATTCTGCCAGAAGGAAAATCAGCGGAGAGGTGACAAATTGGTTTTCTTCCCGACTGCAACGCTGGTCCCGCAAATCAAGCAAGAACGTGATTGGTCGATATTCATTGTGGGGGTGGGGGAGGGGTGTTATAGAGTTGTAGTAAGTAGATAGAGTTCGCTATGATTTAGGTTTCGTTTATGCATAGGGTAGATTCTTTTAATTACATTTCCTTTTTTGTTTTGTGTATTTTATACATTTTGGATTTGCTTGGCGAGCTATTTTTAGAACATGCCCGGCGGGCGACTCACGTTGCCCCTGCGGGCGACTAAGTGCCCGCGGGCACCGTGTTGGCTACCCCTGGATCAGAGCATCCAAATGCTGCACATCCAACCATGGTATGACAACCGATCTATTAAAATGCAATATAAACGAAAGTACCATAATATTTGTTGTGCAAACATTTTAACATGAATATTGCTGTCCTCTGTTCAGTCTGCTCCCAACTGTATTCTCTCCCCTTATTCACACTGTTCCTATTCTTGCTCTGCTTCTTAGGGCCCAGGAAACAGATGAAGAGGATGTCCCTTTCACAAAGGAACCTTTTTGTTTTTTTCAAAATGGTTAGGCTCCTGATGCCCTAGAGTTCTGTATTGCTTTTTTGTAAATAGTTGCTTACCCTAACCCTTTTTTGTAAATAGTATTGCTTTTTTATAAATAGTTGTTTGTAAATATTTGTAAAATGCCCCCCCCCCCCCCCCACCATTGTTGTTCGCACAATTATGCTTCTGTTTTTCACTTTTTGGTGTCCATTGTTCAGCCACTGTATTGGTAAGCAATAATGTGTTATTCACACTCCTGACTCCAGTTTGATGTGCTGCACTCTCCTCTGAGTGGTCCTGAGGTCAGGCAGAGGTCATGGCTTGGAAGGTTTTATATCCTGTAGTAGTGCCTCAACAGAACCTAATATGAATTGCTTTTTTCAGTTTCTCTTTTTTTTATTGTCTCGTCGCTGGATCACCCCCCCCTGGCAAAGTGGCCTCGTCATTGACGAACCTGTTTTTGTTGCTCTGTTGAACCGGCTCAACAGGAGCTTCTGTAAATAGTTTTGTAAATAGTTTGAATATTTATCATAGTAATCATTTTCAGTCTCCCACTCTCTCAATTTAATTTATCGTTTCTTTGCCCCACCATATATTTTGTTGTCCAAGGGCACTCATTTGGTCTGTGTTGAAGATTGTTTTACACTTTAGATTAATCAAAATTGTGTTTTTTGGCTGAATTAATCTTTTTCTGTTGAACCCTAACCCTCTTTGTTCTCCTTCTCATTCATTTTACTTTGTGTTGTTCTAACACACATCACTTTTTCCATACACTGTTCTTAATACTTGTTCACACATTTGTTCGTCCCTTTTACTTTGTTCTTCCTGTTGTTCTTGTTCAAACACATATATCAATTGTTCATCCACTGTTGTGGTCAAATGATATTCATAGTCTTAACATGATCATGCTACCCATGCTAACATGAACACAAGCGTTTCCCTCCAAACATGTAAAACATATCTAAGTAATATCCTACCAAGGCTACTTTCCGTTGTCACCCTGCCTCTCCAAATGCAAAACTGTCAATAAAAAGTATGCAATAATGCAATTACAGCTGAAAAAGTACTTGGGTGTGTGTGTTTTTTTAATATATATTTACCATTCAATAACGCAATCGCTGCTGTCTGTCTGTCCCATAGAAGAACATGACAGCGCAGCGCAACTATACTACGGACGTGACATCAACATAGCCTGCTTGTGCTACCACACTTTCCCCTCAAAATATCGTTAAATAACGAAACTTGTAAATAGTGCCAATCCATACAAAGTGTAACCACATCATTTAAACATGAAAGCAATCTTTAACAGCGTTGGTTTAATCTATGACTATTTTGAGCATGTTTGTGCTGTTTTTGCCATAGAGAAGCATATGTATGCGTTTGGAACTATCCCGGCATACATAAACCACGTGACCGGCTGGCGGCGACATCAAAGAGTGTCGTAACTCTTATCTCTCTAGGGCTCTGGCTAATACTATAGAAGGCTGCAGGCGAACCAATTCCACATTTCGCTGCATTCCTTGATCTCCAGTTATAACGCCGGGCTCCGCCGCTGGCCGAAGCTAACTGAGCCGCAAAGGGCTAGCTACGGCTCCGGTTAGCTTCGGCGGCAGACTCCGGCGGCCACCACTGGGATAATTGGGTCCCCTTTTAACATTTGCTCCCATTTAGCATTATGGGCGTCATAGCCATAGACCATAAAAGTCTTACCCAAGGCTGAATCATAAACTAAACTGTATATATATATATATATATATATACATGTATAAAGGGTTACGTCCTTAGCTGGCTAATACGCTACATAACAAGCTAAGCTAACAAGCACATAAACACCTGCTAACGGGGTTAACATGTATAATATTATCATTTTACTCACCAAGAAAGGCTGAGAGTAGACTTTTTGGAAGTTCTGTTAGTACATTCAAGCGCACAGCACGACATTTTAATTGTCTGGTATTTGTAACAATATTCCCACAATTATCACAAACACGGCTAAAGCTAAAGGGTCAAGTACAGTACTATGACTAACTAACGTTGTAGCCTCTATGGTTGTAGCCTAGCAGAGTGGACAAGTTGCTGTTAGCTGACAGTGAGGCATGTACGTGTCCATCAAAGTGACCACGCCCTAATTTATGCAAACACTTTAAGACCTAATATAAATAAAAGGGTCGTGTTACAAAACAATTCACTAACAGATCCATAATCATGAAGGTGGAATCTAACTATATCGATAATAAAAATGTATGGAGCCAGGGGTAGAAACATGTTTTTTTCTGCTGTAAAATTCGGCATTTTAACATGGGGGCAGCCATCGCCTATCGGCCAATAAATGAACTGCAGTGTGTGGCACTTCCATATTGGCGTCCCGGCTCTTCCCCAGAGTTTGCCGCTTGGTCAAGAAGCATCAGATCAGTGCATGCACTGCATCGTCCAATCAGTGAGCGATACACAGTAAGGGGGCGTGGCGAGTGTCTGAGGATTTCATCGAAGGATGGTCTGGTGGTTCCTCGGTTATAGCTCCTCCATTATCTCTCCTCGCTCCTCCGGCAAAAATAAGGCATTGGGACCAGGGGCGGTTCTAGGGGGGGCGGGGTCCTTAGACCCTCACATCGTACAAGGAAACACTTCCGGAGAAAACCCAGTTTAAAGGGAACATGGGAGAAACCTCAGGGAGAGCAACAGAGGAGGGATCCCTCTCCCAGGACGGACAGACGTGCAATAGATGCCGTGTGTAACTTGAAAAGATAATACATTTGCAACATAGGTAGTCCAGATGTTTGGAAATGCATGTGTGTATAATAGGAAGATGAATCCACGAGGATATCCATCAGGACCGATGATCCAGGACCACAGCCACGACTCAAGATCCAGGGCTCGCGATCCATCAGCATATCAGCAAAACTAGGGGCTGAATCTAATCAGCCCTAACTATAAGCTTTATCAAAAAGGAAGGTCTTAAGCGCACTCTTAAAAACGGATAGGGTGTCTGCCGCCCGAACACAAACTGGAAGCTGATTCCACAAATGTGGAGCTTGATAAGAAAAGGCTCTGGCTCCCATTGTACTTTTAGAGATTCTAGGAACAACCAACAACCCTGCATTCTTGGAACGCAATGCCCTAGTAGGACAGTAGGGGATAATGAGTTATTTAAAGAGCCTGTGACACGAGTTTCCCCCATCATCCAAACCCATCAATTTGAGTAAATATTGTCCTCTTGAAAACCGTTACTGAACTGATTTTGGATATTTGTACTTTGATAACCTTTAATCTGCCTTCAATGTTGACCATTTTCTGGATCTTCTCTGGGATTCTTCAAGTCCCGCCAAATGATGTGTGACGTCATTGCGGGCACAGCGCTCCAGCTGCACCGTTCAGGATCCCAGCATCTGCATGTAAACGCACGATGGCGCACACAGCAGCAAGCTCAGACAGCGATGACAGTTTACTTTTGAACGTGTCTGAGAGCTCATATGAGGCTGAAGGATCGGTTTATGTTGTATCTGTTAGAAGTTTAGGAATAAGATGCGTCAATATGGGCGATCATATGGTCATGTAGTAGTGGTGGAATGGGACTAAAAATCATCCCGGGACTCTCGACCGGCCCACTTCGGTACCGCTAGTAAATTGTCAACGGGGGGAGTGGGGGATGTCAGGGGCGGCGGGTGCTGTAGATAGTAAATGTAAATATGTAAATATTTGTGTCACTGCATCCTGGTAAAATACAAATATAATGTATAATGTCTGTGTCTTTGACCTTAGCGCTGCTAGCCACCTGTGCCCTGTACTACGAAGCCAGTTCAACAGACCCTGGATATGTTTGAGTAACAAACAAACTAACAACAACAAACTAACAAACGAGATCTCGCTAAGCGGTCCTACGACGCTGGTTATCAACTCGGTAAATCAAGCCAGGGTTTCTCTCTCCAGCTGAGAGCGCGTTCACGTCTAAGACACGAGTGGATCTGACTTTAATTACATTTGACTCGAGTGTTTCGTCAACATAATGTGTTGCTTAAAATAATACTTCTGCATACAGTCTGTGACACTGTAAGTGTCGCACGGCCAGATGAGGCTGGAGAAGCTGACTCAGATAAGGAAATATATGATATATTATGATATTATATGATCGATGATCTGATTGATGATGTAATATGAATGATAAGTGCGACACGTCGGCGTCTTCTCTGCATGGCAGTTTAAACTGTATTTCCTTTATCCTGTAATATGACTTGAGAGATTTAAACTCCGCACACTGAGTTGATCTCTTTTCTATAGACGCCGGAGGCGGGCAGTGTCAGGTAAAAGAAGTTATTTAGCCTTACCAAACCTGAGCCTCACGCGCCGCCTATGGGGGATGTGCTAGTGACTTATCCGACAGGCCCACTTCGGTACCGGCCCATCGGGATTCGTCCCGATGACCAGTCCGCCACTGCACCCAGCCCACGTAAACTGTCAATGGGGGAGCCTCGCTGCGGGGAAACGGTGGACCTAGTGTCCCGATCAGAGTGGGAATAATAATAATAATAATCCGTGCATTTTATCCATTAATTTCCCCAACATTGTGGTAAAAAAAACACACGTTTAATCCACGTTGGTGTACTATAACTACAAAAAGCATCGGTTTGTTTTCTCATCAGGAAATGCAGACCGGCACAAACAAACGATTTTTAATCATCACCCTCACGATCATTTAATGTATCATATGTTCGCCGAATTGACATGAAAGCACTAATAAATGTAGTTTCATCCACTTGAGTTTACAACCACAAAAATAATCGATTTGTTTTTATATCACATTCGACAGGAGGAAGTTCAGCAGCTCTCACTACCGATTTTTAATCCTAATGTAATCATCATCTTCACCACGATCATTTATGTTTATGTCGCCGAATTTACATGAAAGCACTGACGAATATGAATATACTGTAGTCAACTTCATTAAAACGTTATTAACGTGCCTAAACTCAGTAATTCACCATTTCTACGCATGACAACACACTTTGTCCGTGTTTGGCTCTCGAAGCGTTCCCGCATTGACGTCACTTCCGGCTTCCCCCAAAACTTCAAAATGAGTCGAAGGAATTTCCCCGCGATGTTCGAAATTATTGATATTTAACGGAACGGTATCGCTTTTTCTTTTTTAAACTGACGGTTCGAGATGACTAGTAGCCCAATATTTCATTGCACAACAGTTGTTGGGATGCTGTCACAGGCTCTTTAAGGTAAGATGGCGCCTGCCCATTAAGGGCTTTGTAGGTGAGAAGAAGAATTTTAAATTCTATCCTGTGTTCTATAGGGAGCCAGTGTAAGGCAGCCAGAACAGGAGTAATGTGGTCCCTTTTCCTAACTCTGGTTAGTACACGAGCTGCAGCATTTTGAATCAGCTGAAACGACTTGACTGACTTCTTGGTACACCCTGATAATAAGGAGTTACAATAATCCAGCCTAGAAGTAACAAATGCATGGACTAGTTTCTCTGCATCGTTTTGAGGCAAGATATGCCTGATTTTTGCAATGTTACGTAGATGGAAGTAGGCGGTCCTTGAAATTGATTTTATGTGGGCGTTAAAGGATAAATCCTGATCAAATATAACACCAAGATTCCTTACAGTCTCACTGGAGGCCAAATTAATGCCATCCATAGTTAGTATATCTTTAGATAATTTTTTTCGTAGATTCTTTGGGCCAAGTACAATAACTTTGGTCGTGTTTAACATCAAAAAGTTTAGGGTCATCCACGTTTTTAAGTCCTTAAGACAGTCTTGAATTTTATTTAGATGATAAATTTCATCAGGCTTGATTGATAAATATAGTTGAGTATCATCCGCATAACAATGAAAGTTTACAGAATGATTCCTTATAATATTGCCTAACGGAAGCATATATAACAAAATAGGTCCGAGCACTGAGCCCTGTGGCACTCCATGGCTAACTTTGGTTTGCGTGGAAGATTCATCGTTACCACATACAACCTGAGAGCGTTCAGATAGATAGGACCTAAACCAGCCTAAAGCAGTTCCCTGTATGCCAACTAAGTGATCTAGTCTTTGCAATAGGATATCATGGTCGATAGTATCAAATGCAGCACTGAGATCGAGCAAAACAAGAATAGAGACAAGTCCCTTGTCTGAGGCTATTAGAATGTCATTTGTGACTTTAACCAGAGCTGTCTCTGTGCTATGATGTGTTCTAAAGCCAGACTGAAAATCTTCAAATAAATCATTGTTTTTTAAGTAATCACACAACTGTTTTGCGACCGCTTTCTCAAGAATTTTTGAGAGGAACGGAAGATTAGAAATAGGTCTATAGTTGGCTAAAATCTCTGGATCGAGGTTGTGCTTTTTAAGAAGCGGTTTCATTACTGCTACTTTGAATGATTGTGGAATTGAATGATGCCTGATAATAAAGACATATTCATAATATTTAATAAAGAAGTGCTAATTAATGGAAAAACTTCCTTCAACAGCTTAGTTGGAATTGGGTCTCACATGCACGTTGATGGTTTAGAAGAGAGAATCATTGAATTTAATTGTTCAAGGTTTATGGCTGAAAAGCATTCTAGTTTACTATCTAGTGTAATATTAGAACTTACGTTTCCGGGAGCTGTTGATAACACTATACTGGTCAAAGGCAAGAGGTCATTAATTTTGTTTCTAAGAGTAACAATTTAATCGTTAAAAAAGCACATACAATCATTGCTACTGAGTGCTATGGGAATAGAAGGCTCAATGGAGCTGTGGCTCTCTGTCAGCCTGGCTACAGTGCTGAAAAGAAATCTTGCATTATTCTTATTCTCATCTATTAATGAAGAGTAGTAGGCTGCTCTCGCTTTACGCAGTGCTTTCTTATATTCATTGAGAGTAATATGCCAAATTCAACGAGATTCTTCAAGTTTAGTGGAACGGCATATCCTTTCAAGTAGTGTTAATTTCGTTGACTAAAACTATGACGAAATATGTTCGTCAACGACCTTTTTTTCCATGACGAAAACGAGACGATGACGAGACGGCACCGACGGCAGTAAACAATAACTGTAACGAAATCATCATGCAATATCGTTGACGAAAAGTGACGAGACGAAAATGTAGTTTACTAAATAAAAACTATGACAAAATCTCTCTTTACTTTCGTTGATGAAAAATGAGGAGACGAAATATTATCAAAGATAACGTTAAATCTCTGATAGTCAGTTTTTCTCCCAGCAGTTCCATTTCCGGTGCTGCGGCAGAGCAGCAGCTGTTTCTGTGCTGCGCTCGGCGGTACATTTGAATTACACCGGGCAGCGGCACAATAATATGAACTGTCAGGAAGACTCGGGTCTAACTCATGGTCTAACTAACCTTATTTAACAGAAAATAAAATGGCAACAACAGGGCTTGGGAGCAGTGGTCGCGTTAACCGAATACCCCCCCGTCAGCGCGAGTGAGTGATAAATTGTGCACTCGACGGATAATAATGGATTATGACGGAAATGTTACGATCCTGTCCGTCAAAATGACTGACAACGAAAAAGTCTAAAGCCACCACTGCTTGGGAGAAAGAAACGAGGCCCATTTTCGCTACAATGAGGCGGAGAAAAAAAGCGAATGCATTGTTTTATCAGAAGGGAAGCAATGTGGCCAAAACACAGCTGGTAAAAACACCACAAACCTGACCAGATACTCTCTGCAAAGCTGCTTTCTTAATCATTCAACCTGTGTTTTTCATCAAATAAGGACAAGATAATCTTATTTATTTATATACTAAAATTACAAATTATTGGTTTTGGCTAGACTAGTTTGACTGAAATGTTCTATATAATCTGATGACTAAAAAAGACATGACTCAAGACATGACATTGACAAAAAGTAGACTAAAATAATTAGTTTTCTTTGACTAAAATATGACTAAAATGCTCAGACTTTTAGTCGACTAAATCTTGACTAAAATTTTTACTGTTTTAGTCGACTAAAATAAGACTAAAATGCTCAGACTTTTAGTCGACTAAAACTTGACTAAATAAAAACAGGATGAAGGTGACTAAATATGACTAAAACTAAAAAGGAAATTTAACACAGGACTAAGACTAAAACTAAATAAAAAAATAGCTGACGAAATTAACACTACTTTCAAGTTGTCTCGACTTTTGCTTTATTTTGCGGGTTTCGGCATTATGCCATGGAGCTAATCTATGTTTTTTTATTTTCTTCTTTTTCAAAGGAGCAACAGAGTCTAATTTTATTCGCAGCACATCTATAGCACTATCAACAACATGATCAATTTGGGGTGGTGTACATTTTGTATAAGTTTCCTCCCTTACATGCAGACATGCTATCGAGTTAAGTATTCGTGGAATCTCTTCCTTAAAGGTGGGGTAGGTAAGTTTCAGAAACCGGCTCGAGTGCACTAAAATTTGAAAATACACAGCCGAAAAGAATCCGCCCCTTCCTTCAGACTTCCTTACGGGTTAACCTCCTCCAACACACATGAACGCGCATATGACGTCAGCAGACTGGTGAAAGTGGCCGCCTGTTGCTGGCGAGTCATTGAAGTACTGCTGCAATGCACGCCCAATGAGGGCACGAGATACATTTGTGCGTGCACGAGATGGAAGGCTGACAGACAGGGCGGCAATCCAAGATTGGTTGTACTTTTTACAGTATTACGGCTTCCACAGATGACATTTTTGTATGGATTTTTTGTCAAAGCACTTAAGATATTCATTGCTATCGGGATCTTAAGAGCATTCCATGGAATATAACAAAAAGTGTATCTCGAGCCGGTTTCTGAAACTTACCTACCCCACCTTTAAATGTGGCTATAGCACTAACAGATAGGTTTCTGCTGCAGGAACTTTTGACTAATGCTTTGTAGTCTAGTAACAGTACTTCAAAAGTTACTAAGAAATGGTCGGATAAAGCAGGATTATGCGGTTCGACTAATAGTTGCTCAATTTCAATACCATAAGTCAGAACAAGGTCGAGAGTGTGATTATAACAGTGGGTTGGTTTATTTACACTCTGACAGAAACCAACAGAATCGAATATAGAGTTAAATGCAACAGTAAGGCTATTTTTTATCATCGTCAACATGAATATTAAAGTCACCTACGATAATTACTTTGTCTGTTTTAAGAACCAAAGTTGATAAAAACTCAGAGAATTCTGATAAGAATTCTGAATAAGGACCTGGTGCACGATACACTGTAACAAATAAGATTGGCTGCAAAGTTTTCCAGGTCAGATGTGTAAGACTAAAAACGAGGCTTTCAAAGGAGGTATAATTTAAAACTTACATACAGTACATATGTTCATTACTGTGGACATTCCCCACAAAGCAATTTAGGGTGAAGTGTCTTTCCCAAGGACACAATGACATGCTGACTGCAATGAGGATTGAACCAATGCTCCCCTGATCAGCGCACACTCTCTGTGTTCTCCCCGGATGGGACATAATCTATATATCTTCAAATAATCATTGAATATGGACTACATATCAAGAGAAATGTCACGTTAAACGTTAAACTATGGGGCCTGTACATTTACTCAAAGTAACTTCTTATGTTAGTTATTTACAGCAACACATTTACTGTAATGAAACATATTACATATTTTCCAACATTTGACTGCACTGGCTCGACCCAATGTATGCAGCTGTTTTGGTTTGACAGACTGCAGGGATATTACTTATTATTTCAATTTCGGTCAACAGATCTCAAGTATGTGTTAATTCATGGACGAGAGGACATGGACATCCAATATATTGGGCATTAAAACCAAATGTAGGTTACTAGCTGACTATGCTGCTGAGTCATTAAAGTTATTTCCAATGAAGCTACACATCCGACAGAAAGTAGTCCCCTCTGGCAGGACCCCCGACACCCCGATAGTTTCCTGCTAATGTATGCGTTTTTGGCCGTTGTTCCACGTTTGCACCTGCCGGCCACCGTATATTAATGATCTGGACATGCAGAAGAGGCTAAAAGGATCACAAAACATTGTCAACATTCATTTTCCATGTCTCTCTCCTTTCCATAACCTGCAGCCTCTCTTCCACCTTCTTTAGTCTCTCTGTCTTCTTCCTGTTCACTACTCTCTCTGTCCTCTACTCTTTCTCTTTGTTCAATCTCTCCCTCCTTGTTCACTGTTTGCTCCTCCTCACTTGTCTCCTCCTCACTTGTCTCCTCCTCACTTGTCGCTCCTGCCAGTGAATTCAAAGCAATTCAGCCATTTAGTTCATTTCACTGGTTTGTTTGCATTATTATTTTACTTGAAATCTGTTTTGTTTGATTCTCAAAAGAGAACAAAGATGTAAGCAAATTGTGTTTTATACAATTGTATGTTAATATGACATCATAACTGCAATAGATGTATGTTGTTTAAAAATTATGCCTATTGTCTGTAAGGGAAACTTCTGCAGCAGTGGAGAGTCAGGACTCAGAGAGACACGAGGAGAGTTGGAGCTTTGATGTCAAACAATGATGTTTATTACAAGGATACGGCCGGAGAATCCACATCACAAGTCACTGCAGCAAAAGGTTCTGACTGCACGGTGGGTTGCCATGTCAATTCTGACCAGCCTATCTCTCGATATACCTTTTAACTAGTTTACAGAGAGTTAATGAGCATATTGGGGGAGGCGTAAACACCTGGGAACACTGAAGAGATCCCCCAACTGGAAATACTCAATCACTTGTCAGTGGTGTTTAGAAGCCAGCGCTCTCACAGTCGTAAACCCCCGATCAGGCCATAAAACTGACCCTTAAGTGCTGGAGCACATTCCTTAAAGGAGATAACAGAATATTGGTTGGTTATTAACGTCAACAGGCAATAAGGTTAAATATCTAGGAATAAAGACAGAATTATTCTCTCACATTGTCTATATTGTGAATGAAGACTAAGTTATAGATAGATAGATAGATAGATAGATGGGGTTATTAAGCCTACATTCTTCTGTCCGACTGGACCTGCAGTTCCTCCCTGACTTTCATCTCTCTCTCTCTCGCTCTCTCTCTCTCTCTCTCTCTCTCTCTCTCTCTCTCTCTCTCTCTCTCTCTCTCTCTCTCTCTCTCTCTCGTACCAAAGCTGAGAAGTAAGTATTCCCCTTACTGTCGATTGATTTTACAGTGATATCTGTGTCAGGATTCTCATGTTTTGTCACGTTTGTAGTTTTGTATGTCTGGTTATGGGTATTTTCCTCCTTGTATATTGTCTGGTCCTTTTCCCTGTGTTTTTCCTCCCGTCGTTAGTTTCCCTGGTGTGTCTAGTTGTCTGATTGTTTTCACCTGTCACTCCTTGTGTGTCTCCTGTGCTCATCAGTGTTGGCCCCGCCCCTGATTGTTCCCACCTGTGTCTAGTTACCCTGTGTTTAAATTCCCCTGTCTCCCAGTGTTCAATGTTGGTTCGTCTTGTGTCATGACTAGTTCGTCGGTGAGTGTTCTGTTTTGGCTCTGTTTATATCCCTAGCCCTAGCCCTAGCCTTGAAATAAAGGAGTTTTTTCAGTTTATATCTGCATTTGGGTCCTGCTTCCAACATACACCGTAACAATCTGCACTACTCATCGACTAAAAAACACCAGATTATCCTTGTTGATTACACAACATTGATTGGTTTAAATTGTGTGCAATGCTTTTGTATTTTCCCCTTCGATTCGGAGAAACAAATATTTTGTTATGAGTAAAGGATGGCAGAAGACACTACACTACCCAGAATCCCCAGCTATTGTTTGGACTACACCATGTGCTCTGTTTGACAAACCCCCGTGATAGTCCTCAAGCTCTGTGATTGGAGAGTGTGCTCCGAGGGTTACGCCGATTCTCGAACAGCACTTGAAATGGGATGGAACCAAGGCAGACTGTCCAAAACTGGATTTGAACGGGTCCACCGCGTTTTCCCATAATAAGAAGTTGCCAGTATTAAACTGTGTACATCCCTGGAGGTTTAGGGGACAGGAAACACTCACATTTAAAACATATAATTAATAAATGGGTGAAAATTGCTTGTGCCCATTATGGGCAGCATTAATATATATACCCACATGCCAGCTAAGGTCAGAAGAGCTTTATTTAACAGCTGGTCTTATGTGTGTGACCCCTGTGATAACATTACATTACATTAATTGATGAGCCTGAAACATGCACTTGTCAAGGTTCAGAGGCACATTTTGCAAATATGGCAGTAGCCATCGATCAGCTTAAGATAAGATATACTTTATTGATCCCAAGTTGGAAACATTTGCGTTACATCAGCATGTGTAACAGTTGTAAATATGCAGTGGTGTTTATTTGAAAATCATTTAGTATAATCACACACATTCTGTGTTTTATATTGAACAATTCTGTGTTCTTTATTTATTGATTGTTCAATACCTGACAAGGCCGGAGATGAAATATCTACATACATCTTGTCACGATTCTCACGTTATGTCACGTTTGTAGTTTTGTCTGTGTTGGTGTTTTTCTTGTCTTTGGGTTTTATTGTGTAAAGTGTTCACCCCCGTTTCCTGCCTGTCTGCTTTAATAATAATAATAATAATAATTTAAATTTATATAGCGCCTTTCACGAAACCCAAGGACGCTTTACAGTGAGAAGTAACAAAACAAAAGGTAATAATAGACATACAGAGCAATAGCAGGAAATAAGTGACTATAATTTAGTTGAGACCGAAGGCCTGAGTGAACTTTCTGTCTGTTTCCCTCCCTGATTACCCGATTGTGTTCACCTGTTGTCCTTGTGTTTCTCCTCCCCTGCCCAGCTGTGTCTTGTTCTGTGATTACCCTTCTGTGTATTTAGTCTAGTCTTCCCCTGTATTCCATGTCGGTTCATTGTTTCCCCTCCATGTTATTCCACGGTCTGTGTTCCTTGTGCTGCTTTGGATATTTTGGATTCTGCCTTGTTTTTGCCACAGCTTTATTATTTAATAAAGCTCGCTTTTCGTTATTCTGCATTTGAGTCCTACCTGCTTCACCCATTCGTAACAGAATGAACCGACCAAATTTGGACTCAGCAGATTTCAATGTTTTGGCCCCACAGGCGGAATGTCTTGGGTATTCTCTGGAGTACATTTTTTACACCTGGAAGAACGCCTCATCTAGACGGGGTAAAGAGGCTGCTTTGAAGGAGGCACGCCGGGAGGTTGCTCGCAAGCCCTGGCTCAGGAGCTTGTTGCCGGAGTGGCTACAAACCTTTTCAAGTAGCCCTGAAGAATTGGCACAAGCTTCTAACCCTTTCCTGGGATCCAACTACTGTCCTGTTGAAGGTCCACAGAGTCTCCAAAAGGTCTCTGGAAGATTCAAGGCCAGGATTCCAGCCCGTACTCCAGCGGCTCCGGCTCCAGTGCCGGTCCCAGCAGCCATGGTTCCGGCCCCAGCAGCCATGGTTCCGGCCCCAGTCCTGGTCCCAGCTGCCATAGTCCCTTCTCTAGTCCCTTCTCTAGTCCCTACTCAATTCCTTTCTCAAGTCCTTACTCAAGTCCTCCTCTAGTCACTTCCCTAGTCCCTTCTCCAGTCCCCCTTTTAGTCCCTTCTCTAGTCCCATCTCGAGTCCCCTCTCCAGTCACCTCTCGAGTTCCATCTCTAGTTCCTACTCAAGTCCCGCCTCTAGTCAATTCCCTAGTCCCATCTCGAGTCCCCTCTCCAGTCACCTCTCGAGTTCCATCTCTAGTTCCTACTCAAGTCCCGCCTCTAGTCAATTCCCTAGTCCCATCTCTAGTCCCTCCTCTAGTCACTTCTCCAGTCCCCTCTCGAGGTCCCTCCTCTAGTCCCTCCTCTAGTCCCCTCTCTAGTCCCTCCTCGAGTCCCCTCTCGAGTTCCCTCCTCTAGTTCCTCCTCTAGTCCCTCCTCTTGTTCCTCCTCTAGTCTCTCCTATGTCCTGTGCCGTTGGAGGCCCCGCCGGCTGCTCTCCTGCCGGGGGTCCTGCCAACCCTTTGTCCCGTCCCGTTGGAGGTCCCGCCGTCTGCTCTCCTGCCGGGGGTCCTGCCAGCTCCTTGTCCCATCTCGTTGGAGGTCCCACCGACTGCTCTCCTACCGGGGGTCCTGCCAACCCTTTGTCCTGTGCCGTTGGAGGCCCCGCCGACTGCTCTTCTGCCGGGGGTCCTGCCAGCTCCTTGTCCTGTCCCGTTGGAGGTCCCGCCGACTACTCTCCTGCCGGGGGTCCCGCCAACTACTCTTCTGCCGGGGGTCCTGCCAACCCTATGTCCTGTGCCGTTGGAGGTCCCGCCGACTGCTCTCCTGCCGGGGGTCCTGCCAATCCTATGTCCTGTTCCTCTGGGGGTCCCGCCAACAACTCTTCTGCCGGGGGTCCTGCCAACCCCTTGTCCTGTTCCGTTGGAGGCCCCACCATCACCTGTGTCACCAGGGGGCCTGCCAACTACTGGTCCTCTTCCGTGGGGGATCCTGCCGAAGCCTGTCCCACTGTCTCCGGTTCCTGTTCAGCCGACACCGGGTCCTGCACGGCCTCCGGAGCTGTCTGGTCTTCGCCCTCGAGCCCGGCCCCCTGAGCGCCGTGGTCTTCTCCCTGGAGCCCGGCCCCCTGAGAGCCGCGGTCTTCTCCCTCGAGCCCGGCCCCCTGACTCTTCCTGCCGCTGCTTTTGCCCTCATGCTCGGCCCCCTGAGTTTGCCCGTTGTGGCCTTCGCCCCTTTTGAACTTTGCCTTGCCCCCAGGCCTTCCGCCCGAGACCCCCTCCTTGGTCTCTGCCTTGCCCCCGGGCCTTCCGCCCGAGACCCCGTCCTTGGTCTCTGCCTTGCTCCCGGGCCGTCCGCCCGAGACCCGTCCTCCAGACCCCCTCCACCCACCCTTTATTGGCCCTAGTTATGTGTCCTCCCTCCGGTCCCCCTCCACCCACCCTGCTGGACCTTTTTTTGGGACGTCTGGGATCCGTCCCTTGAGGGGGGGTTTCTGTCATGATTCTCACGTTATGTCACGTTTGTAGTTTTGTCTGTGTTGGTGTTTTTCTTGTCTTTGGGTTTTAATGTGTAAAGTGTTCACCCCCGTTTCCTGCCTGTCTGCTTTCTGTCTGTTTCCCTCCCTGATTACCCGATTGTGTTCACCTGTTGTCCTTGTGTTTCTCCTCCCCTGCCCAGCTGTGTCTTGTTCTGTGATTACCCTTCTGTGTATTTAGTCTAGTCTTCCCCTGTGTTCCATGTCGGTTCATTGTTTCCCCTCCATGTTATTCCACGGTCTGTGTTCCTTGTGCTGCTTTGGATATTTTGGATTCTGCCTTGTTTTTGCCACAGCTTTATTATTTAATAAAGCTCGCTTTTCGTTATTCTGCATTTGAGTCCTTCCTGCTTCACCCATTCGTAACACATCTTATAAGAGTATAATACATTATGTATAATATCAGTTAAAATAAGTGCTTCAACATAGTTAACATTGCTGGAGGTATGCACAAATATTGATAGATGTCTTGTGCACTATGGAGCCTGCGACCCAAGTTTTTCATTCAATGCATAACTATACCATAGTTGTGTAGGCCGATATATATGTCAATAAACCTTAGAAAATCTTGAAATCTTGAAAGGGATGTGCAAAATAGTCATTATATACAGTCTTTAATTAACTATTAGTAGAGAATAACGAGTAATGAATATACTTTATAGGGATCCTATTAATATCTAATAATAAAAATAATGAAATTCAATAACATGCTTTAACCACTAGGTGTCCCTTTATATCAGCTGTGCACCTTGATGGTGTAAATATAGCCATATCTACCAATTGGATCAAATATAAAAGTGAGCCGAATTAGTGTTGATACTGCAAGGAGACTTATTGTGTGAAAAGAAATGTAAGATGTTTAATGGCTGATATATTTATTATCCACATCACATTTTCAGTTCCTCATGTTTGTCTAGAAGTCTTCTCATCAGGGCTCTATAAATACAGAACTACGGCAGATATGTAATATGTAATGCAGCCGAACCGTGTATTACAATGCCGTTATGTGATGACTTTCAAAGAGAAAAGCAAGCACACTCGGAATAAAGTATTATTTTATTTTGAAAAAATGTTTTCGGTCTGTTTCCGGTATTTGCTAATGACGATGTGCTCTGAGATGTGAGACTGGAATTGCACAGGGGGAAATAACGTAGGCTATCTTTAGATGCGGATTTTGTTAAACTAATATGTTTGCGCTGTGGACCAACACTATACATTGACGGGGAAGTGGGTAGCAATAAAGATAACACCATTAAACAGTTACACAGGTTTTTCCCGGGAAGTCGCGGAGAGACGGAGCGGCTGCACGTTGTTGCTTGGGCCCCCTTTTTCCACCTGCCCAGTTGTGCTGTGGCAGAGACCTGCTTCCACTTGTCGTGTGCTGCTGTCCTGGCGAGATTTTACCCCGGGGGGCCGTAATGGAGAGACCGGAGCGGCTTCGCGTTCGGGCTGCGGCCTGCTTTACACCTGCTGTAGCGGAGGCCTGTATCCACCTGCTCCACCTGTCGTGCTCTACGGTGCCGAGGACGTTTTACCACGGGGATATCGCTGAGAGACCGGAGCGCCTCTACGCCTCGAGCTGGTCCTGCTTCGCCTATCCTGCTGTACTGAGGAGGTTCTGCACCGGGGATATCGCGAGGAGAACGGAGCGCCTCCACATTTCGGGCCTGCTTGCACGCCTATCCGGATGCTCTGTTGGTCTGGGAAAATGGCCCATATCGGGATTCTGCTGTGCCTGTTAACTGTTTTGGACTATGAGAAGATCTCTAGTCATTCTGAGAAGACTACTGGATTCAGGTCTGTTCTGCCACCCGCAGTGGGCATCCCCTGCAAAGGTTCGGATGTGTTGCTCAAACAATTACCGGTTACCTTGTCACAGTCAATCTGCTCGACAAAATATGTTTGTCTTTTTTATTTTCCTGCGATGATGGTTCTTCAGGACTGCTTCTTAAGCTCTAATCACACTCTCGCAGACTTTTCCGGTGATTCTAAATTAGATGACAATGTATGTGTGTCATTTAAGAGGAAAAGATGCCTGTTTTTTTTGTTGTTATTACTGTCAGGAAATGTATAACCTAACCCTGGTCCGCCCAGTAGTAATAGTCAGATCGCTACTCCTGCTGATTTTAAAGCTAGGTCTGGGTTGGGTTTCATCCACTTGAATGTGCGCAGTCTGTTAGGTAAACTAGATTTTGTCCGTATCTGGGCAAAATCGACTGACGCTGACGTCATTGTCTTATCTGAAACATGGCTAAATAAATCTATTTTGGCCTCTGACATTGCCTTAAATGGTTTTAATGTGTATCGTTCCGACCGGCCTAATAAAGGTGGTGGCGTTGCAATTTATGTTAAGAATAAGTTCAGTGTAACCACATTAGTTTCCAAATCGATCTGTAAGCAATTTGAATTTTTAGCCTTAAATATAGAAGTGGCAAAGGGTCAACAGGTCATGGTGGTGGGCTGCTACAGACCCCCCTCAGCTGTCAAAGACTCCTTGTCTTCACTAGCAAATCTTTTATCACAACTAGACTACAAGGAAATAGTGCTACTTGGAGATTTTAACTGGGACTGGTTAACTGCAGTGTCAGAGGATTTTAAAAACCTTTGTATCTCATTGAATGTTACTCAGATTGTGGACAATCCTACTCGCCCAAATATTAAGTCCCCTAATAAATCCTCCCTAATTGATCTCATTTGAACTAATGTTCCCCATAAATATTCTTCTGTGGGAGTATTTGCAAATGATCTGAGCGATCACTGTGTTGTAGCCACAATTAGGGACACTAAGGTCCAAAAGGTTAAACCTCGCATTATCATCAAGAGAGACATAAAACATTTTGTGGAGCAGGGTTTTGTGCATGATCTGTTTGATTTTTATTGGGGTAAAATCGATCTGTGTGCTGATGTAGAAACCGCATGGTCTTATTTTTATCTTGGTTTCATGAAGATCATTGATAGACATGCACCCCTGCGTACATTTAGAGTAAAGGGACGAGACAATCCTTGGTTTTCTGCTGAGCTGTCTAGTCTCCTTCATGAGAGAAACAAGGCCTGGGCAAAGGCTAGGAAATTAGGCTCAGAGATAGAATGGCTGCGTTTTAGGCAGCTAAGGAATAGCTTCACTTCAAATGTCAAAAGTGCAAAGTCGAAGTACTATTTGTCAGTTACCACAGAAAACCTAAATAATCCAAGAAAATTTTGGAAAGCAATAAAATCGATATCCACCGGTGATATCCGTAATGAGCTACCTCCGTGCATCACCACAGCATCTGGCTCTATATCAGACAGGGTCACTATGCTAAATTGCTTTAATGAGAATTTTGTGTCCTGTGGTTCTCTATTTGATTCTGTCACTAACTCTGCTTCTGTAAACACCACAGTCTGTGACTCTGAACAACGTGGTCTGGAAAACCCTTTCAGTTTTACCCCTTTTACTGTTGATGTTGTTCATGAAGCCTTATCTAAGCTAGATCCTAGGAAACCGGCTGGCCCGGACAACTTAGAACCTTTCTTTTTAAAGATAGCTGCAGACTTTATTGCTCCACCTCTTACTTATCTTTTTAACCTCTCCCTCAGCACAAATACAATTCCAAAAGTGTGGAAGTCTGCTTATGTCTTGCCTTTACTGAAAGGAGGGGAGGCCACCTTATTAAACAATTATAGACCCATCTCTAAATTGTCAGTTCTGGCTAAGGTTCTTGAACGCCTAGTGAGTGAACAGGTAAAGGTGTTTTTATGTACAAATGACATCCTGTCTAAACATCAGTCAGGCTTCAGAAAGAAACACAGCACCATCACTGCCACAATGAAAGTGGTGAATGATGTAGCGAGTATTTTAGATAATAAGCAGAGTTGTGCAGCTCTGTTTATTGACCTTTCCAAAGCGTTTGACACCGTTGATCATCACATTTTAAAGCAGAGGCTACTCAGTATTGGCATATCCAGCCTTGCAGTGGGTGGTTTGTGAACTACCTCTCTGAAAGGTCCCAATGTGTTCAGTTTGATGGGCTGTCTTCTGAGTGGTTAAACATTTCTAATGGTGTACCACAAGGTTCTGTTTTAGGACCACTTTTATTCTCCATATATATTAACAGTGTAGGTGAAAATGTGGATGAAGCTACTTTAAATTTGTATGCGGATGATACTGTGATGTACTGTGCAGGTCCCACCATTAAGGAGGCTGTTGTTAAATTACAGGCTGTTTTTAACATTATTCAGACTCAGTTCTCTGAATTAAAGCTTCTTATAAATGTTGAGAAAACCAAGGTAATGCTCTTTTCTAAAGCTAAAAAGACACCAGAGCCTGTTTTAGATATTGTAACTACGCAAGGAACAAAACTTGAAGTTGTTGCCTGTTACAAATACCTTGGTATCTGGCTTGATGATTGTCTCTCTTTTAAACTTCATGTCAATAACCTGCTAAAAAAACTGAGGGTTAGGCTAGGGTTCTTTTTCAGAAACAAGTCCTGTTTCTCGCTTGAGGCCAGGAAAAGGCTAGTCACTGTGACCTTGTGACATGTGCTGGACTATGGTGATTTGATGTATATGAATGCACCTGCCAATTGCCTGGTCAAGTTAGATGCTGCGTATCACAGTGCACTGAGATTTGTGACAAACTGTAAAGCATTAACCCATCACTGTACCCTGTATGCAAGGGCTGGTTTGCTTTCACTAACTGTACAGAGGCTCAGTCACTGGTACATTTTTATATACAAAGCCATGCTAGGGAAACTTCCATCTTATATCTGCTCCCTGATCTCACGGAGAATTGTAAGTGGCTACTGCCTGAGATCGAATGCTGTGGTTTTATTAAATGTGCCAACTGCTAGGACTGTGTTAGGGAAGACAGCTTTTAGATGCGCAGCTCCTCTGTCTTGGAATAGTCTGCAAATTAAATGGAAACTGAACAATCTGGTGCCACTAAATGTTTTTAAAGCTCGGTTGGATGCTACTCAATCGGAAGCTATTGGTACCTGTTTATGTGGATAATTTTGTAAATGATGCTGTATGATGTTTTCTTTTTCTGCAGGGAGAAATTTGAAGATCACGTGACATAGACGCCAGCCATTGGAATGAATGGTGAAAAAACGGGGTTTGTCAAACAGAGCGCATGGTGTAGTCCAAACGATAGCTGGGGATTCTGGGTAGTGTAGTGTCTTCTGCCATCCTTTACTCCGAAAAAATATTTGTTTCTCCGAATCGAAGGGGAAAAATACAAAAGCATTGCACACAATTTAAACCAATCAATGTTGTGTAATTAACAAGGATAATCTGGTGTTTTTTAGTCGATGAGTAGTGCAGATATCACTGTAAAATCAATCGACAGTAAGAGGAATACTTCCGGGTGTACAATTCTCCGTTATCCAATGGGAATGGATGCTCACATTGCCTTTAAGGGCAGCCGACACAAACGAATGCCGTGCTTCCATGAGCGTCAATTCCCGCCGCAGGTGGGAATACATTGCAATCAGTTGAAAGCTATTTGCGTCCCTTTATGAAGCTGAAGGAGCCTAGGAGCGTCACAACTGCACGCCACGGACACTGACCAAACGTCGCTCCTGGACGCTTAGGGACTAAGAGTGTGTTGGATTATGCTTTAGGAGCTGTGTGTGTGTGTGTGTGTGTGTGTGTGTGTGTGTGTGTGTGTGTGTGTGTGTGTGTGTGTGTGTGTGTGTGTGTGTGTGTGTGTGTGTGTGTGTGTGTGTGTGTGTGTGTGTGTGTGTGTGTGTGTGTGTGTGTGTGTGTGTGTGTGTGTGTGTGTGTGTGTGTGTGTGTGTGTGTGTGTGTGTGTGTGTGTGTGTGTGTGTGTGTGTGTGTGTGGATGCAGCGGACAGGTCTCAGTTGGTTTGGTGTCCTATGTGAATACATACTTTGGCCCGTAATTTCAATTCCCCATTTCAGCGACAAGGGAGGGGGGGATATATCCAGTCTCTGGTAGTGTTACGTTATTATGAGAGTGCTCTTTGTTTGCTTCTGAAATTGTATATATATATGTATGTGTATGTCAGGGTTTCCGCTAGGATTTTTTCTCGCCGGTCAAATGTCCGGGCAGAATTTATTTTACCGGACTAATTTGAAACTTACCGGTCATATTTCAATAATAATAATAATAATAAGAGTTGTGTAGCAGAGTTTCCGTTAGCAGGTAATTACCGGACTATGACCAGATATGCTTCAGTTTAAAACTCAGTTCACGGGGCTCATTTTTATATTGCTTCAGTTTATAATCGTAACAGATCGAAAAATTCAGATTCATTTTTCAATAAATGATTCCACAAACAACAAACAACATAATTATTACATTCAAACAAACTACTTGTAGTAGATAACGTACATTATTCAGAAGTTTACATCAACTTTGAATAATAACACGGGAGAAATGGATCCTCTCTTTTCCCCTCTCTCTCTCCTGACAGCCCGTCAGTTTCTCAAGCAGCTCCTGCAGCTCGCTAAACAGAGGGCGGGGCTTCAGGTGATTATGCAGAGCTGCTTGTCTCGGTCAGACTCAGCAGCCGATCTGATCTCTCTCTCGCGTCCGGTTACACTTCACTCGCGTTTATGTCCATATCGATCAGATCCAGCTCTCCTGATCGGCCTTTATAGTGTTAGAAATTAAAATCAATGTTTTGAGAGCATAGTGCACCTTAAACACACAGTCAGTTTAATTGCTGTTTTACACTGAAAAACCAGAAGTTCTTGTGCACAAGAACTTGTTAAGCTTTTATTCTGAAAATCCTTCATCTCCGGTTAGCATGAGGCTAATATACCATTTACTATAGAGGTGAATTTAGCACCAATATGATATGATGTTGCACATCGAAACCTACTGATTTCAACACTACAACTATAAACGTCGAGATATTATTATTGTTGGATAAGGTACAGTTTATTTGATTACGTTATTGTTTACAGATGTGGTTAGCATGTGACAACATTCAGACTGACCGGAAACCAAACTGCTGTGAAGTATGTCCTGTATTTTTAGGAGTATTGATTACAGCGTTTAGAATGTATTAAATGAAAAGTCATGAAAGAGTTAAGGAAGAGAAAAGGCGTGTTTAGATATATATTGAATGTACAATAGGCTTGTTTGAGACAAGCAAGACCTGCGCAGACCTGCGCAGTTGCGATCAACGTCTTGCTAGTGCGTTGCATGATGGTTAGTCATTTTGTCCGACTTGCTCTGGAGGCTCGCCCACATGAGACTTTGAAATCTCGCGTGACAAAGACGCCCGCAGCCTTAAGAGCGAGGCGAGGCGAGTTGGCGCAGTTGCTCTCCACGAGCTGCGGAAGCGAAATGCTTGATGGGAAACGGCTCGCTGGTATCTCGAGCTGAGCGCTCATTGGTGGGTTTTACCACGTGCTGCTGATGAAACTCTCCAATTGGCTGGCAAAAGTTTGTTGTTGTTTTGTGTCAGTTTTACGTCGCCACATCCATTCCCATTTTTCATCATTGTTCCACAATGTTTATCATCATGAAATTAATATCTATATATTTTATACTATACTGCTTACCGTTTTCATACTTTATATATCTTAGCATATGCACACACACTGTTCATACTGCTCACAGGCTGATATCTAGTGTATTCATACCCCACTGTTCATACTGCTCACAGGCTGATATCTAGTGTATTCATACCCCACTGTTTATTCATCATTCAATTCATTAGGGCCTGAGCACGTAGTGCAAAGACCTATTGAAATCGTCAGTATTATTATTCTTCTGTTACCGGTTCTGCACTTTCGACCTGTTTTTGAGGGGGTTACGACACTATTCATGTAGCGACATTTGGCAACGCCGCCAGGACCGGTGAAAATGTTAACATTCTGGATTCGATGGGAGAAAATGTTTCAACTTGCTCTCTAGCGCCACCTGTGTAACTTCAGTGTTTCGAAAAATGTACAAAGTCGCAGCGTAAGTCTGACGGACCTGACATTTTGCACACTTATCCGGGTGGAGCAGCTCTACATATTATCCTCTCATATCCCGAAGCTCCGCCTACTTTGATTTTTTTAAATTAGCATAATGTGAAAAACATTGAAATATTAACTTAAATTCCAATTTCTTGATTTTCCAAACCAAACTTAGTGCACAGCATCAATGGAGGGGCAGACACATTACCGTACAAAATGAGCACGAGGTGTGGAAAAATGTGGCCGACATCAATCAAAACGTATTAGCAAAAGGGTGTGGCCTACACATAAATGCTCACAATTCATCCAAAATGTATCCAAATATCACAGATTTCGGTGGATAGGTTCAGTGTGTCTTGGGGAATAGGCACAACAAACAATGTTCATTTCGGACAATAGGGGGCGCCAAAAACACAACTAATTTATATCTCAAGAACCGATGGACTAAAAAAATATATATTGTCATAGACATACTGGCAGGGTGAGTATAAACTGAGTTTTAAAGGGTCGCAACCAATGAAAAATGTGGGCGTGTCCTATTCAGTTTTTTCTCGAAATCAAAGGGTTAAAAAATGTACCGAGCCATAAGTAGGGGAGAAAATGAGTTATGGCCTTTAAATTCGGAATGCATGTCACAGCCCACAACCTTTTACAGACTGTGGAAAAAAATCGGACGTTTTAGCAAATATGTCTCAGTAGCGCCCCCTATTGTGCGGTAGTCAAATATAGTTTCTTCGAACTACCCGAAACTTGGCACAGAGATTCCTCATGGAAATGCGGACATATTTCAAAATGGCTTCCATTATCTCCGCCCCCCATGAAGTCGGCCATTTTGAAATATGTCCATTTTAAGCGCATTTTCGCATACTTGTCCAAGGAAAATGATCGGGAAAATTTCAAACCAGGACAAGATCAGCCCATATCCAATGTGATGCTAAATTGCGAATGAATAGTCGACTGCTCAAACGGGGAGCTCGTAAGCTAACGGAACATGTACCAATTTTGACGATTTAAATGCCACAAAATCGTTAAAATGACTTTCGGACGCAAAACTTGGAACACACGTCACAACCCACGTCTTTTTCCAGACTGTACAAAAGAAATGTACATTTTTGTACACCAGCTCAGTAGCGCCCCCTATTGTGCGATAGTCACATATAGTTTCTCCAAACTACCCCAATCTTGCCACAGACATTACTGATGGAATTGCGGACATATTTCAAAATAGCTTCCATTAGCCCCGCCCCCCAGAAAGTCGGCCATTTTGAAAAATCTGTGTTATTCATGCATTTTAAGCGCTTTTTCGCAAACACCTCCTCGGGAAAAGATCGGGAAAATTCCAGTCCAGGACAAGTTAAGCCCATATCCAATATCATGTTAAATTGTGAATAAAATAGTTGCTAGCTCAATCGGGGCGAACGTAGGCTAACAGAGAATGTACCATTTCTGTACCAGTCTCAAATGACTTTTTTTTTTGATATTTTTCCAGATATTCACGAAACGCTGTATACACATTACTATTATGATGGCACACACATTTACCAGCAACAGCTCTGCGTATTAATTTCCCACATTAACCATAAACACCCAATACATATACAACTCCTAAACAATGTATGGTGAAATGTTTTCCATCTTTGTTTTTCTATCTACGACTACAAACAGTATTTCCACTACAAGCAGAACAGTAACACATCTTTCTATGCAATACAATAGAACAGTATGTGTTCACAGCCAATCCATGATTTAATGAGTATTTCCTTTGTGCCAAGAGCTGATTTAGTATATTGCATCAACGACCTTTTCAATTAAATTGACAATTCTTTTGTGTAATTAATAGTGTGTGAAACCAGGCAGAGTGAGTGACATGGTGTTCATTTCCACTATGCCAAAGCAGTTTACAGTTGCTGACGGTGTAAGGTAATATATATTGTCCTAAGTAATTGTAGCTGTGTTCAAAGGAGTACACGTTACAAGGCCGTGCGGGGGGAGCTGCCAGACCCAGATGTCCTCAAAGTCAGCGAGGTATACAAGGACCTCTCAGCAGACATCTCACCATGAAAAAAAACGAATGGCTCACTACTCAACTCAATCTTGTGCACAGAGCCTATAGAACACATAATTTAAACCAGCAGGATGTAAACAGAGGAGAACAGCCGGTCTGATTTAGTGCCATGTGATTATCCTGTAATGAGTAACATACACAGTGTTGATCGACTATATAAACAGTTCATTTATTGTCTCGATACATGTGTTGTGTAAGACATTTTAATCAATTTTATACGTCAATATTAAATGTACCTTTATTTTGAAAAACTTTATTGTGAAGGACAAACCGGATGTCACATTTCCGGTATTGCCGGTTTAGGGAGAGACTTAATTCAGGTAGCTTGCCTTGGCTGTCTGTGTGCGCGGAGGTTTTGTCGTCAACAGACTCATTAAACTACCCACTTCTCGGTACATAGAAACCCTGCTCCACGGTGTCAAACGTGAGTAATATCGCAATTGGTGTGTTATACTGAAATGTGTTGACCTATACTTTATACTTTATTTATATATATGTATGCTTTTCATTGGAACACGCCATGGGTGTGTGCAGTGCTAATGCTAATACCTAGCGCCACTTGTTTTGATGTACGTTTTTGTTGGTAACCTCGCTAGTTTGTATCTTTTAGTGTTGAGGTGGGCACCGTTAGATTCTGTGTCTCCTTGCGGTCATAAACAATGTGTTGGATGTTGAGCTAGGATAAGTAATAAGGGAGCTAGGAGTGATTTTCGGTGCAGTAATAGGTTAGCATTTTTCGCTCGGGGCTAATTCAGAGGCTCACTGTTAGCATTGTGTGTTTTTTGTGAAAAAATAAATGAAAAAGATCAGTTAAATTAGTTTTTTTCCCGTTCTATGGATATAAAATATTCATAGTTTATTAAATATTAAGCTTCCTTAGACGTTGTTTCCTGAAAATGACGCGATGTCGGGTCCGTGGGGCCTAAGAGGATAACAGAGTAGCCTCTGTTTTATTTTTTATTTTATTTATATTTTCACAACAGTTGTATTTGGATGGAATGAATACCTATAGTGATAATTCAAAGCAATAAAATGATTTTTACAGTGAAAACGTTCAAATGGAACTGATGGTTCCCAAATTACCCAGAGGTGAGGTGGACTTTATTTTTCTAAACCTCTCTAAAAAGGTCAAATTTCACTTGTTTTGCATCAATCTTGATACAGGGTACTTATTATATGTTATAGTTTGGATTCCTAAAGCTTTTAGTCTACTAAACTCATCATTCAAGGGTGGTTTTCACTATAAGTAATGTTTTTTTGTTTAGGCGGACATTAGAATTTACATGTTTTTACTATGTTCCATCTGAATTTACTTTAAAATAAAAACATCTCTATAGTACGGTGGCCCTGAAGTGCAAGAAACCACAGCATTTCACAAAACACAACAGAATTTCACAAAACACAACAGCATTTCACAAAACGCCACAGCATTTCACAAAACGCCACAGCATTTCACAAATCGCCACAGCATTTCAGAAAACACAACAGCATTTCACAAAACGCCACAGCATTTCACAAAACACCGCAGCATTTCACAAAACACTGCAGCATTTCACATTGGACGGAAAGGGTATTCCTTAGGGAGAACACTTATTGTTTGTGATATTGTTTGTGGACAGAGCCAGCCAGAGAAGCACTGCTGTGATTGGTTGTTTTTGCTGCCAATCAAGAAATGACTTCGTGATTGGACCAACACATCAGCCGTTAGCTGTTAGCACACACTCAGAGCTCACAGCTCCTCATATCTGTTCAGAAACTGGACAAAAGTTAAAGATATGCAAAACACAGACTGTCTATGTCATGGCGAATACAGTCGCTGCTTTATTTATGTCTGTATGATGTTGTTGTGAGTGTGGATGGAGCAGCTACAGGTTAGTTTAGCCTGATCGATTCGATTCCGATAGGATTTACATGGAGATCCGGCCCGCCCCCTCTCCAGCTTCTTTTTTGAATCACAGGAGTAAACACAGAATTAATGCTTTATTAATTCATGGTTTTTAAGGGGCTTATCTCCATGTAAATACTATGGTAGACTACCCAGTTACTAAATCAGCCTACTATCACCTAAAGAACATATCTAGGATTAAAAGACTAATATCACAGCAGGATTTGGAAAAACTTGTCCATGCCTTTATCTTCAGTAGACTCGACTACTGCAATGGTGTCTTCACAGGTCTCACTAAAAAATCTATTAGAAAGCTGCAGCTGATTCAGAACGCCGCTGCTCGAGTCCTCACTAACACTAAGAAAGTGGATCACATCACTCCTGTTCTGAAGTCTTTACACTGGCTTCCTGTGTGTCAAAGAATAGATTTCAAAATACTGCTGCTGGTTTATAAAGCACTGAATGGTTTAGGCCCAAAATACATTACTGACCTCCTGCTAAACTATGAACCATCCAGGTCTTCAGGGACTGGTCAGCTTTCTGTCCCCAGAGTCAGAACTAAACATGGTAAAGCAGCGTTCAGTTATTATGCTCCAAATATCTGGAACAAACTCCCAGAAACCTGCAGGTCCGCTGCAACTCTGACTACTTTTAAATCCAGGCTGAAGACTTTTCTTTTTGTCGCTGCTTTTAATTGAACTATTCATATCTTAAACTGCACTGTAACTTTTAACCATGTACTTTTTCTTGTAATGTTTAATTGAACTATTTATATTTTAGACTGCACTGTAACTTTTATCCATGTATTTTTCCATTTGAATTGAATTATTTGATTAGCTTTTCTTTTTTAATGCTTAATGTCTTTCATTTTTCTTTTTTGTAAAGCACTTTGAATTGCCTTGAGTTGAAAAGTGCTCTATAAATAAACTTGCCTTGCCTTGCCTTACCCAATATTCGCATCGCTCTAATCGCTTGAGTTTCACCGCGGCTGTCAGCTGTGTTTGCTCCTGTCATTCAAACAAGACGCGCTGGAGAGGGGGCGGGAAGTATCTCCATGTAAATCCTATAGGAGATACCAACTACAACAAAATGAACATATTTGACAGTGATTTAATTGTAATACACGTTTCAAAGTGATGCCGAAGTAACTAATACTGATAACGGTTAGTAAAAACCATGAATTAATGCTTTGACAAGTCTGCAGACAAGACGGCAGGCGAAAAGCTTTTAAAATGCGTGTTTTCAGAATGGAATCGGATCCATCAGGCTAAGCTAACCTGTAGCTGTTCCGTCCACACTCACAACAACGTCATACAGACATAAATAAAGCAGCGACTGTATTCGCCATGACATAGACAGTCTGTGGTTTGTACATATTTATCTTTTGTCCAGTTTCTGTCTGAACAGATATGAGGAGCTGTGAGCTCTGAGTGTGTGCTAACGGCTGATGTGTTGGGAGGGACCGGTTGGGACATATTGCGCTGTCGGACGTTGACCAATCACGAAGCGTCATTTCTTCACTGGCAGCAAAAACAACCAATCACAGCAGTGCTGTCTGGCTGGCTCTGTCCAATCATAAACAAGAAGTGTTCTCCCTAAGGAATACCCTTTCCGTCCAATGTGAAATGCTGTGGTGTTTTCTGAAATGCTGCGGCGTTTTGTGAAATGCTGTAGCGTTTTGTGAAATGCTGTTGTGTTTTCATTTTAAGTCATACGCTAATATTAACCAATACACAGCTTCAATTATTACTTTACTTACCTTGACCACATAACAGCTGTATTGAAGGTTTGCTTTTTGATCAATAAACACAACAACAAAAAGCAAACTCCACTGGTATGGAACATACATGGCCTAATATCAAGAGGAGATGCGTTTATTGAGTAAACAAACAGTCAAGGGCAGAACGTCTGCACAACCCACTGCACCGCACGCCACGGTTAACCTGTTAAGCCGGCGGGGACCATGTTTTTTTTTTCCACGACACTGTGTCTCAGAGCATCTTAATATTTAAAAACCTATTAATGTGTTATACCAGATTAACGAGAAGAATCTCAGCTAACTGACAATAAGAACTATTTTTACCGAAACAAAACAAAAGTCTCACAAGAAGCGTTAGCATTAGCCCTTAGCTAAAACGGGCAGATGCTACTTCCGGTGCTAACTAGCAAAAACGACCTTTAAAACTTAATGTTTTCTGCACAAACTACATATCATCTGAAAGCTGATACTCCACAGATTATTTTTGTTATAAGTATCATCACTGTAGGACACAAACTCACTGAGCTATCAGCCAGAACAGAGAAGAAAAAGACAACAGTTTTCAAAACCATAACAATAAGTATGTCTTACCGTTGCTGTTTTGTAATCAAAGCTCTTGTTCAAGGGAATAAAAACGCTGCTTAAGGTTAATCCAATGTCTCTTAGTCACTTTAGAATTGTTCCTGATAATCTATCATTACATTCATGGCAGCAGAGTAGGTATAACGTTTTGCAGTCCCGAGCTAATGCTGTCTCACGTGCTGTTTACGCAAACCTCTCTCTACTTGACGTAAGTGTTTAGCGGGACTTACTAACTGTCACTCGATTCTATTGGCTCTAACGGTTCAGAAAAGGTGTCAATCACCCAAATCGACCAATGGGTTCCAAAGATATGATCCTGCGTAGTATAAACTACGCCTGCTCCGGCTCCATTACGCTGCCAGAAGGGAGAGCTTCACCACCGAGGCGAGCAGGTGCTAGAGATGCTAGCTGACGATAGCGGGGCTATGATCATACCAGATGACTCTTCGTCGGATGATGAAGATCTCCTCCAGCCAGACCTGGATCCGGCCAGTAGTGACTCGGATGTTGAACTTCCACCACGGGAAAGGTATGTAATCTCTCTGTTTTTATATATTACTTATGTGTTTGGTGGAACTGCGTCACAGTGCTAGCTTAGCCAAGAAGCTACAAGAATGATTAGGCAAAATGCTAAATAGTTTTACTTGTCTTTTTGGAGTTACATTTTCTAAATGAATGGCCAGTGAATGAATATATACATGTGTTTACTTATTTATTTGGTGTAATATTATTTATTTATAGTCCAATATTATCCTCTTTATATATTACTTTTGTGTTTGGTGGAACTGCATCACAGTGTTAGCTTAGCCAACAGGAATGATTAGCCAAAATGCTAAATAGTTTTACTTGTCTTTTTGGAGTTACATTTTCTAAATGAATGGCCAGTGAATGAATATACATGTGTTTACTTATTTATTTGGTGTAATATTATTCATTTATAGTCCAATATTATCCTATAAGTATAAGCCAGTGAATTAATCTAATCTCTTTGTTTTTCCACATTTGTTAGATGCAGCAGGACAAAGCCACACACCCAGAAGACTGTCAGGGAGCAGCTTGCTGCAGAATTGTTGGAGTTTGCTGAAGGCCCTGCTGAAGGCCCTGCATCTCCACCACCCCCTCCTCCACCACTCACATGCATGCCCGAGTATTATGGGGAAGATGCAGTCCGGGACACGAACGTTTGAGAAATTACGAACGGCTCATTTCGGAGGACACTCGCGCATCTGCTTGACGCCGGGACGACCAGCGACCCTTCCCTACAGGCGCTCGGACGCGAAGGCCCGCCCACAACTGCGTGCACGTCTGTGACCGCAGTTTTAATTCTATATGTTATTCTGTAGATTGTGTACATTACTTTCCACTTCACTGCTTGTTGCACCTGGTTAGAAGCTAAACTGAATTTCGTTGTCTCAGTACCTGTAATCTGTGCAATAACAATAAAGTTGAATCTAATCTTGAGCAGGAACAAATGTATTTACTTAGTACATATCTGACATTAACGACACAACACATGTGTGCATTCTTTATAAATGCAAACCGAGTCAAGCCGACTCCGGAGGTGGCGGTATGCACCTTAAAGTTGTTTGCAATCCGCCAAAAAACCGAGAGAAGAAGAAGAAGAATGCGAATGCGAAGATGAAGAAGAAGAAGCCGACTCGGAGCTGTCCGACTTCAGGCGAGCTTTTTGACACCTCCCCCGGCTGCGATCGGCTACTCTCGTCTACTTTCGAGGCGAGCCGCAATGTGTCTCAAACAAGCCTAGAGTCTTTATCCTCTGATATGCGTAACAACGGATGTTGAGAGCCGGCCCGCAGGGAGGAGCCAGCAGAGGATATAAATTCAGCACAACCTGAGGAGACGGGCTCTTTTCTTCACTACCAGAGCCAGAGCCACAGCTGTATTTCTGTTCGGACTATATTCTGTTTGTGACATTATCACGCTTTTTATTAATTAAAGTACCAATTTGAACCTTCTCAGAGACTCCATTTAGTCTCCTTTTTAAACTTCTGTCCTGGACGCTAGAAAAATCACACACAGATAACAATTGGTGCATTGGCCGACGTGATTCTAGTGGAACGGGAGAGACAATCCAGCCGGCTGTGGCCTGGAACCGATGGCAATCGTCTGACACACAAGAGATCTCAAACAATCGGTAAGAAGAAACCCGTTAAATCAAATTCTTCAATAGTTTATGCAAGAAAATCTTAGGACTGTGTGTTGGACTGCTGCTTCCGGTTCCTGAAAATAGCTGGGAAATTAATGTTAAAACAACCAAATTTAATGACAACAATCATATAACACGAGGCGTTACATTGTCACAAGCAGGGTGAGTTACATTTACTTATTTTTCTTATATCTAACCCTGCATGCTATTCGTTTGTCTGTTATTACATGTCAGCAAGAGGCTAATCGTTCCAATATAGTGTTCTTTGTTACGTTTTAAGTTAACGTGAATAGCGTGTGGCTATTTAAACAAAAGAACAAAATCACAGTGGAATCTGAGATTATTGGAAAGAGTGTTTGTGTCATTTTTAAAAGTCCTTTGTGTGATTTGGCAATCATTTCAATTGCGTTTCTTGTTACGTTTTAAGTTAACGTGAATGGTTGGAGACTATTTAAACAAGAACACAGTTGAGTGAGTGTTTAGAAAACCAGTGAGGCCTTCTTATAAAAAAGTCCTTTTCGAGGAAAAGGCCTGAAAGTTTTGAAACTTTCAGTGGTTGTTTTCCTGTTTTCAAACAGACATTGCGTGTGGATTACGATTAGAAGTGCGACATTCGTGCGTTAGTTAGACGATATTCTGCTGATTGTGTTTGATTTGCGTCTTAAATTTGTCCCAACATAGCGTGTTTAAACAGAGGAGATAACCATACGGGCTCTTAAAGTCAAAGAATTACGTGCATGGGTAGAGAACTGTGACGTAAGGGTATGAGGCCCATTTATAAATTGTACATTAAATAGAAATGTTATTTTAAACTGCATTGTTGTTTTGTGTTGAATTTTAAAAAACTCTCCGCTGTGGGAGCCACGAGGTGTTGTAAAATCCCTTTGTTATTCAGGTCAAAGGTTGGAAAAGTTGCCATCTTGTTTTCCCAGCATGTTTACAATAAACCACACGGCAGTCGCCATTTCGTGAAATGCTAATTGAAGAAGTGACTCTGTTTGTGTTCACCCAGTCCTACTCCTTCTTGAGAAGGACAAATCACATTTCTTTGCAAAGTTGGAATTATAAAATAGATAGGTTATTTTACCGTGGGAAGTTTGGCATTCATAGGGGGTCTGATATTGGAAGTTTGTTCTGCTTGAATTGACGTTTTTGAAATATTCCAGTTTGCAAAAGTGTTTTGGCGATTATGTGCTGTGTCGTTTTAACCAAGTGTAATATTCTTCCCTAGTGTAATTCTCTTTCTATTTTTTTTAAGAAAAGAAAATAAGTTTTTCTTAAATACAGGTTAGTTTTGCAATAGTAATCCCTAGTGGATTAAGCTGAAAATTACAATAGCGCACTCTGCTGGTAGTACAGAATTATTACATAGAGGAAACACTCAATAGCATTTTGAAGTCTAATTCTAAGTGTTATAAATACACACATGCCTCATTGCCGAGATAGAATTGCAAGTGGTTTCTAATTATAAGATAAGACACTTTATATAATACTTTTTCAAATAAGCAAACAAATGTATTGAAGCTAACACAAGTTATGACATTTACATAATTCCAAACATTTTGAAAAGTGAAACACGGTAGATTTTCACCAGATTTCTAATATTCATATTTTAAAGTCAAAACTACACACTGTACAATTTGTATTTCCTAACAATTCTGATTTAAAAAAAAATAAAAATAAATCATTTCTATTTTTTAGATCGAAAAAAAACATTATTATATATATCTTTTATATTAAAGAAAAGAAGAGGGGATTTAAAGTTCGGACGAACAGCAACGCAGGTGCTAGTCAGAGGATTAGTGCTTCATCTTTGATAACTTCATAAATAGGTAGAGAACATGTCACCAAAACAAACTAAAATGAGACTAGATGCAGTGCCAGGCACAACTGCAGATATTAAGGCGAGAGTAAAAACCTGGTCAGATGCTGGGACAGTTCCCACTAAAAGACAGAAGACATGGAACCAAATAGAGGAACTGTTCAAGCAGTGGCAAACGAGAGGATTGAAATCTTCAGCTACATTGAGCCATATCTGTCACCACAGAAGGGAGAGGTTTAATGTAAAACAAGATAGTGAGTAGCATATTGCATTTACACAAAGCATAAAACATAGTAGAACATTTAGCAGACTATTTTTGTAATTATGAGAAGGAAAGAGATTACGAGTGATGTTGTTCCCCTACACAGAAAACTATTGTGTCCACACAGCTAGTGAGGTCAAGACGAATATGAAGACGGAAACCTAGTACTCGCCCAAGACGGAGGATCCTTACCTCCTGTTTACACCGACTGCAGTTCAAGGGGCAGCGATACACCAGACGTGGAGCTGTTGAGACCTAAAAACAGAAACTCGATTCTGCTGTGGTGAAGTCTGGCTACAAAGGGAGGTGTCCGATAGGGTCGCTTGTCTCAAACCAGTGAAGAAGTCAACAAGAACCCAGCAGAACTAGAGAGTGACTGTTGGCGGGAGAACAGTGACAGAGCGACAGAGACTGGCCCAACATTCTCCAGCCATTACATAGATGGACCCCGTCAGAAGACCGGGGCTGTGTTTAAAGGGGAACTTCATCTACTGTTAGTGGAAGTGTAGTTTTTTAGTAAAAAATTATGTGATTTATGGAGTCAGATTACATTTTTTTCTCATAAACACAATTTTATAATCGGTCTGAAGTATCTGTTTTAAGGCAATGAGCTGCAGATTAAATAACATAACACTGATTGAGAGCTTGGATGAAGAAGTTGTAGGGTTTTTTACAACAGTTTCAAGAATCAGTTTTTATTTATTTATTCTTGAGTGACTTTACTGATTTATAATGTAGTGCGTAAGGCAATATCTCATTTTGAGTGAGGGGCACCAGCCCTCCATGCATGTCACCCTCTGTGAGAATAGTTCGTATTTTCCCTCTAGTTTGGAGAAATATTATTTTATCATATGTTAGTTCAGTGGTATCAACCAATCCTCTAATCCTAAAATTATTGAGACGCATTAGCGACACCAGGGGTATTGTTTTTCGCAGCAACAATGATGCATAATACCAGGACAAAAGCCATTCCTGAAACAAGTAAACTATTTTTTGTGCTAATGGAAAATGAGTGAATGTTTGTATACCATCAGAAAGCCATACATCATACGATATTTTTTGTACACTTTATGGGTACACGGAGAAGTTATATTTATTTTGTGCAACGTTATGGGTTTTGCGTGTCCTGTTCAGAATAGGGTAATCATTGCAATATTGATTGAGCATGTAATGCTCAAAGGAGGGAGTGTCATGATTATGCAGACATGTTGTTTTCAGTGACGTTGTAGTTAATGAATAATAACATGTATTTAATAATAGGTCTCATAACGACAAAAGGTATGCCGAAGCTTGGGCCTCCTCCAAGGAGGGAGTGGTCCAGTTTTAGATATTAGATGAATAGAAGTGATGAATATGTCAGAACTCTGAGTAATATTATCCAAGTTTTGTCTACACAGGCTGGAAAACTATAGAGATACCAGACGAGACTCCAGAAGAGACTCCTGTTCGGCCAGGTGATTGGGTGAGGGTGAAAGTTCACAAAAGACAGTGAGCTGATCCGGGTGGACGGAACAGTGAGAAGTTGTAATGAACTTCACACGCGCTCCGGTTTAAAGGTAAAGACAAAGGAGCAAATTGACACCACCTCACACATTGTCACCCTTCACTGGCAACTTCCAGAACATTATTGGGAGTTAGGACTGATTTGGAAGAGCTGGAACAAAACAATAAATAGAAATAAGATAAAGACAGAAACAGCTCAAAAGACAAATTGTCTATAGATTTGTATAGATTGTACACTAAAGTGAAAACCTATTTTTTTGTTTTACATCTGAAAAAGAGTCCAATTTTCGTATACGTTATTATAGTACTCATTATTTAAATTCTGTAACTGACACAACCATGGACAAAATAGAGATGTCAAGAACAAAGCCAAACCAATTGTGGAGTCCCCTAGGGATAAGAGTCAGAATAGCATTGTTGATTGTGCTCATTACACATGGCACCTTTTTGGTTGGATGGGGAGTACAATATCAAGTAAGACATGGATCCATTAGTTCACTCATAGAGAATGCCCACATCACTAACAAAACTCCAGCTGTGTTTCAGAGACTTTCACTTATCCCCAGAGCCAAAAGATCAGCTGAGCAACAAGAGGAGGAGTTAGAAATACTCGGTCCCAAAGGTGAGGCGGTTACAATCAAGATGATTCACCCCCCATATATGCAGTTATTGTATCAAATGCTGAGATGGGTTTAAGTGATTGGGATATGCAAGTGATGGGGATTTACAGATTAGGGGAATCTCCAAATACAATGGATCCATGTTTTAGTCTGTACCAGAAACACCCCTGTTAAGTTTATGGACAACCGACCGGTGACCTGAGCAAATTATTGAAAATGATTACAGTAGAAACAGGCTACTAACCCACAAGTACAGCTTTGTACTTACAAACTCTATAAACAAAATTCCCCAGCAGATTGTGGCGACATTGCAGATATGTCCAGTAAAAAAGTTACTAAAATATGGGGATGTTATTTTATTGTGTGTGAAATATGTGGTGCTTGAAACATGTAGGTATTTTTAATTTATAGAAGAAAATGGTTTCCTGAAAGAGTTATTTGGAGTAGCCATGTTACAGTGGGTGGAAACAATGATTAGGGATAGACATTAATTGGGTTTAGATGGCATTTAACATCTAAGACAGATAGTAAGATTAGGAAAATGGTGGAAAGGATTGGATATATTTTACCTCAGTTTGTTAGAATTAGTTATAGGTAATGCGTCCCGAGATCTCTCTCTCTCTCTCTGCCTGTCAGACTGCTACGACCCCATCTTCAGACAAATGACCTCACCACAGGAGACTCCTCCTCCCCCTCCTCCATCGAACAGACAGAGAACCCGAGCTGAACCAACAACGACCTGAGGCATCCAGAACCAGCTCCGCCTGAGGCATCCAGAACCAAACCAGCATGCTGACAAAGAGGCAAACTCATCGGTTCCTAAATCAGGACACGAAGTTCCAAACTGAGCCACGAAATTTGGCACAAGAGCAGAGTGTGGGACATGAGAGCGGAATACGCCCTCCATGCAACAGCGTAGAGACTGAAAAGGAGGAGATGAAATGCAAAGCAGTTGGCCCACTGGAAAGAGTTACAGCGGGAGGATTCAAGAGCAGATGGACTGAGGAGACAGGACGGAGGAGAGGACAGGACGGAGGAGTTGGCACGGGCCAGCAGAACCTGAGGGGGTCGTGGCTTGACGACCAGAGGGGGAGAGAAGGAACACAGGAGTGAGTGAGTTTACACATAAACACACTTATTAGAAAAGAATCCTAAAAACACACTGAGGGTAGAACATATTATTCAATCTTTTCATCATATAACCAAATTATTCTTTTAGAGATTCTTATTCATGTGAGAATTTGGGGAAGATTTAATTTGTTACAATATAGAAAGCAGACAAATCTTTATTTGAATGGAAAATGTTAAAGGTCGAGCTAGAGCCAAGCCAAAGAAGGTATTCCAATATAGAGTATTGATGTCTCCATTGTAGCATGGATATTACCTCAGGAGAACTGTTAAGGTGGAAACAACATTTGTTTGTCGTCCAAGATGTAGAGTTTTAAAAAGACACTAGGCAAAGAGCAATTGAAATTTTTAATTTTGAAAAACTAGTATAATTGGGAGTAATACATGCGGGGCCTTGGATCACTCATTTTAATGGTGCATATTTTCAACAACAAATATCGTTCAGGGAGAAGGGGTTGCTCAACCCACCCTGCAGATGTTTTAAATCTTACTTGCCCCTTCAGAGGGAGCGCACGGCACTAGAGTATGAGTTTTAAAAGACAAGTGCCACCACCTCCTAATGCTCATCCATTTAATCAGTGATGACCTGACATTTAGAGACGTTATTTAAAAGGAGAAACATATCTGCCATGAGTGAACATTCCTGAATTGAACTACAAACCATTAATGAAACCACTTCTGTTTTTAAAGTCCTTGTTAAAGGAGGGAGTAATTATCTCATGCTCGGGCACCCAAGGTTCCACACACTGTTAAAGGGGTTAGCATGGTTCTTCAAGGAGACCAGAATTGAAGATAAATTAGTATAATGCGTTGGTGATATTCCACTGGTTTTCACACCATTTCAGGGACTTTATCACATCATTAGAACAGACCACCCAAAGCTACTGAAGTGGGAACTTTCAAGTGATGAAACTCTACAACTGTTGTAACTGACCAAATTCTTCTCCCAGAAATGACTGTCTAGAATGCCGTACCCCAGAGTAGATGTTTGGCGGTATCATGGAACTAAAACCTTGTACTCAGTCTTGCCACAGGATTGGACTGGGACCTGTGCACTAGCACAGCCAGTGATGTTTTTTATGCAGTTAATCAATATGGCGAAACCCCCCAAAGCCAGTAGGGCTAAGAGACCAGTCCCAGGGGGAGTTTAGGCTCCACAGTGCACAAGGATAGCATAGGGGCCCAGGAGAGGCCTAGATGTTGCATTTCCATGTCCTAACGTACCGATTGATCACGACGGCCTCTTCTAGAGAACATATTACTTTCATACCTTAAATGGTATGAAAGGAGGGAGGGTACATTTCTCATGAGGAGACGGTTACAAATGCTAGCAGAACAAGAAGACCCATATACAGAGGTTGAGGACAATGATGAGTGAGTTTAAATGATATGGATGTTCAGAGATGAGATTATTCAATGAATGTCCAGCCGATGTGATTCTTTAAATGATGAAATCATGTGAAGAAGTGAGCAAAATAAAATGCTAAAATGGAGTGAATCCATTTCAATTTACCTATACTATTCCAAGATAGTGTATTGTTTATTTTTCATTATTATCCTATACTATTTCAAGATGGTGTATTTTTATTTTTTATTATTACATTAAACTGGTACAAGATATTTTATGTTATTCTTTATTAGCCATACTGTTCTAAGATGATGGATCACATGTTGTATGGATCATTGATATTCTAAAATGGGTCGTTTCTTTTCACTTTGTAAAAACAAGTGCCTTAAAACTGAGCGTGGTATGAGAACGGTTTCTGTGAAAAGAGAGAGGAAGAAATGTTCTGATACCAAGCTATTGCTGCTATTTTGAAGAATGCTGCTATTTTGAAGAACCATATTGAATATTAACACTAGAAGTTATGCACAAGGGAAAACTTTTATGTTTGAACAGTCAAAGTATTTTTGTATTTTTCTAAGGTTGATATTAAAGCCATTCCATTTTATTGTATGTTTTTGATATGAGTTATGTACTATGCAAAGTTCAGATGAAGAACTCATTGATTTCAGTATTATACACACCTTTTAGGTGTGTAAGGAGGGACTGTTAGAAATTAAAATCAATGTTTTGAGAGCATAGTGCACCTTAAACACACAGTCAGTTTAATTGCTGTTTTACACTGAAAAACCAGAAGTTCTTGTGCACAAGAACTTGTTAAGCTTTTATTCTGAAAATCCTTCATCTCCGGTTAGCATGAGGCTAATATACCATTTACTATAGAGGTGAATTTAGCACCAATATGATATGATGTTGCACATCGAAACCTACTGATTTCAACACTACAACTATAAACGTCGAGATATTATTATTGTTGGATAAGGTACAGTTTATTTGATTACGTTATTGTTTACAGATGTGGTTAGCATGTGACAACATTCAGACTGACCGGAAACCAAACTGCTGTGAAGTATGTCCTGTATTTTTAGGAGTATTGATTACAGCGTTTAGAATGTATTAAATGAAAAGTCATGAAAGAGTTAAGGAAGAGAAAAGGCGTGTTTAGATATATATTGAATGTACAATGTCTTTATCCTCTGATATGCGTAACAACGGATGTTGAGAGCCGGCCCGCAGGGAGGAGCCGTAAGTAATGTAACGCATTACTAATGACATTTGGGTAATATATTACCCGTTACAATTCTCAGTAACACAGCTACAACACATTTTTTGGTGTTTTGTTTTTTAAGAATTTTCCAACATCGCGAGACATTCCGACACCAGAGAAAAATGGTGCGGGTAGATTAGTAAGCCTGGTGTTTCCCTTCAGGCTCATCAAGATCACGCTTCGCGTCGGGTTCCCTGATCAGCCTGTCGGGTGTTCTTTTCCCCATAATGACGGCCTCGCTGCACATTATTCCGCTTATTACACGGCCAGTGGTGTAGTGGTCGTTGGACGCGGGGGATCGCCGTCCCCCCACTTATTTGGAGTCCCCAATTTTTTGTATGTATAAACGAACAATAGTTTGATTAATATTGATTAGAGTGCATAATATAAATAAAATAATTGAGAGAAGAAAAAGAGATATGTTATCTATCAAAACCAGTTAGATTAACATTCATTGGACTGCACACTTTGTTTGTTTGTGTGGATATGCAGCACATTAACATTTTAATAGCACTTAATGATTGACTGAATGGAAATGACAATAAATGAAAATGTAAAACGAATAAAGCGATCATGAAAATGATATAATGATTTTTGACCACTTTGTTGTTCAGATATATCACATATCCTCCGGCACAAATAAGGCCACTGGGACGGTACTCAAGATGGCGCAGACAAATACACTTCCGGTGATAACGAGACCGAGGAGCGAGGAAATGAGAAATAACCGAAGTGAGACGCAGCCTATGTCCCGCATTTGAGTGACAGTCAGGCTCCGTTCGCTTTTTTAAACGGCATCATGTAAGTTGCGCCGCAACAGAGGTCCACAGTACCCCTCCCCCCTTGACAGTTCACGAGCGCGCCCATCGTACAGGGCAAATGAAAAGTGTAACCAGGGTGAAAAGGGTGTTACATTTACTTAATTATGAATGTTGTTACATCAAGGCCGAAAATTAGGATGAGCCCCACCAGAGCTGCCAGCGCAGCCCGAGGCGAACATCTATAGCCAGTGCCACGGGCCGGCCCTGCTTATCCAGATAAGATGTGACTGTTTACTTTCGTTATGCATCGATACAGCGACACAAACCGAATGACGAGGATACTCACATACGTTGAGAACTACAGACACATTCATAGCTTTTGCTGTGAACATGTTTTCGTTTCTATCTTAACGTTTATGCTTTGTGGAATCAGCTTCCAGTTTGTGTTCGGGCGGCAGACACCCTATCCGTTTTTAAGAGTGCGCTTAAGACCTTCCTTTTTGATAAAGCTTATAGTTAGGGCTGATTAGATTCAGCCCCTAGTTTTGCTGATATAGGCTTAGTTTGTCGGGGGACATCTTACTTCTTCCTTCTCTCTGTCTATACCCGTGTACACTCATGTTCCGATTAACCCAGCTTCCCCACATGTCTTTCTTTTTGGTGTCTATATACGCTGGGATCCGGAGTCATGGATGATCCTGCGGTCCTGAGTCCTGGATGGATATCCTCGTGGATTCATCTTCCTATTATACACACATGCATTTCCAAACATTTGGACTACCTATGTTGCAAATGTATTATCTTTTCAATTTACACACGGCATCTATTGCACGTCTGTCCGTGCTGGGAGAGGGATCCCTCCTCTGTTGCTCTCCCTGAGGTTTCTCCCATTTTCCCTTTAAACTGGGTTTTCTTTGGAAGTTTTTCCTTGTACGATGTGAGGGTCTAAGGACAGAGGGTCTGAGGACAGAGGGTCTGAGGACAGAGGGTCTAAGGACAGAGGGTCTGAGGACAGAGGGTCTGAGGACAGAGGGTGTCGTATTGTCATACTGATATTCTGTACACACTGTGAAGTCCACTGAGACAAATGTAACATTTGTGATATTGGGCTATACAAATAAACATTGATTGATTGATTGATTGATTGATTATCTTTGTTCTTATATTTTTTGTATCTATTTCTGTGTAACTTGGTAATATTAATATTAGTTCCTTGTTATTGTTGTCTTTCCATCTGTCGGTGATGATTATATATAGCTACTACGTAACAAAACACATGGCCTGATTTGCATATTGGACTTAATGTTTGCACTCGAATGAATGACCACTGATCACTAGGATATCTGATCTCGGTGGGTCTTAATGAGGCTTGATACAGACCTCAGTCAATATACTACTTCTAAGCAAATGCCTACTATAATATATATGATATGGCTTAAACGTGTACATAAATTCGCTCACATTCTAAATGATGGTCGGGTTGCATTTTTCTGGAACTTTTTAACAATGTAAACGTAACAAGATGAGCTGTGGTGAACCACTCTGTGGGATTGATCTGTGGCGCACTCATAATGCGCTGGGCTTCAGCGGTCTTTGCTGTTAGGACTCAGGTTTGAGTCCAGCATTAACTTGTTTGTTCTTTTCATGTCGATGGACACTGAACATGAAGTTGAATAGAGGATTCCTTATAGCCGAGACCAAATGAATGACCAAGCCTGGAGCTTCAGATGGCAGAGATAGTTGAAGTGGAGTTGTAGCGTCTCCCTGAAGCTGCCTTGACATGTTAGGTCTTGTTTGTTGCACCTGTTCAACAAGGCTTGGACATAATGACAGTGACGGACGTTTCCCAGGGAACACATGAACGCATTATGACTTTCCGACTGCTTACTGGAATCAAATCCTGGTTCTCATCCAACTTCTTAAAACTCAACAGTGATAACACCGAGCTTCTCCTGGTTGGCTCCAAGTCCACTCTAAAACTGACACATCCTTCCTCACTATTGACAACTCCACAGTCTCCCCCCCCCCACGTTAGGAGTCTGGGTGTCATCCTTGACAGCACCTTATCATTTGAAGCTCACATCAACAACATCACTCGATCTGCCTACTTCCACCTCCGCAATATGAACCGCCTCCGCCCGTCACTCGCACCCAACAGCACCGCCATCCTCGTCCACGCCCTTGTTACGTCCCGTATCGATTATTGCAACTCCATCCTCTCTGGTCTTCCTCACAAATCCCTGCGTAAGCTCCAACAGGTCCAAAACTCAGCCGCCCGTATCATCACCAGAACTCCTTCCACTAATCACATCACTCCGGTTCTCCAACAACTCCATTGGCTCCCCGTTAAGCAGCGCATAGACTTCAAAGTGCTGCTCCTCACCTTCAAGGCCCTTCACACTCTTGCACCTCCATATCTCTCTGAGCTCCTTCACATCTACACTCCCTCTCGTACTCTCCGATCCTCCTCTGCCTTCCAACTCTCTGTACCTTCTGCCCGCCTGATCACCATGGGGTCACGAGCCTTCAGCCACTCTGCCCCCCGTCTCTGGAACTCTCCCACAAGACGTCCGCAATGTGGACTCACTCCCAACCTTCAAATCCAGCCTGAAAACACACCTTTTTAAACTGGCGTATTCCATTTGTTAATCTCTGCTAAACTGATCGTTGTTTTTTAAGTCCTGTATTACTGTGTGCTCTTCTTTAATTATGCTCTGCAAGGTGTCCTTGAGAGCTTTGAAAGGCGCCCATAAATAAAATGCATTTTAAATGAGAATTGAAATAAAAAGTGTGAATGACTAATCAAAGTGTCCAGCTTTATCACAGCTCTACTCCAGCACAGCACATGGGGAGAAGCAGACTCCTGAGGACCCTGATGAGGAAGCAGACATCACTAAAGCACACAGGTCTCTCAGTTACTTCCTCCTGTGAGTAATAAGAGTGTCTCTCTCTCTCTCCTCTCTCTCTATCTCTCTCTCTCTCTCTCTTCTCTCTCTCTATCTCTCTCTCTCTCTACTCTCCTCTCTCTCTACTCACTCTCTCTCTCTCTCTCTCTACTCTCTCTCTCTCTCTCTCTCTCTCTCTCTCTCTCTCTCTCTCTGCTCTCTCTCTCTCTCTCTCTCTCACACACACACACACACACACACAGGCTCCAGCTCAGCTTCATGTAAGTACAGAATGAGGCTGATGGATATGATGTTTGTAGCGTGTGCAGACGTGTTGTGTTTCAGACAGAGAGGCGCAGTCAGTGCGCAGCGACAGAGCAAAGGTCGCTGGAGGTAGTGAGGCAATCAAGCAGAGATAATCTTTTCATTTCACGCGAGGGCCTCCTTGATGAGCTGAGTGTCGACTCCGGAGCAGAGGAAGTGGTTCGCTGCAAGTTGCAGCAAGCCTCTGCAGAGCCCAGCCCTATGCAAAGGGGAGGGTGCTCACATGCTATGTTCCTCATACTTCAGATGTCAAGGTGACACATCGTTTAGGTGGCATAGCGTGAGAGAAGGGTGCTCACGTGTGTACTCAGAAGAGCTCTACTTGTGGGAGGAAGAAGTGGAAGAAGTGGGTTGAGTCATTCAGCGAGCTGCAGCCTGACATTGTGATCTGTCGGGGGGGTTTCCACACAGCGACACTCCCAGCTCACTCACACTGAGTGACACTGGAGGTACACTTGGCCCAGGGATCTGTGTGTGTGTGTGTGTGTGTGTGTGTGTGTGTGTGTGTGTGTGTGTGTGTGTGTGTGTGTGTGTGTGTGTGTGTGTGTGTGTGTGTGTGTGTGTGTGTGAGAGAGACAGGGTTTCATCAGCGCTGTGTGCATGTGCGTTAGAAGTCATGAGGTTGTGGCAGGAAGAGTAGATTGTATCCGCCTGAGCGACTGCAGCTGTGCTTCCTGTTTACACTGACAGAGGTCAACCCCATCCCTGCTGACACCTGTCAACAGGCCGTTGCCTCGGAGACGCTGAGGAGCCAGAATAAGGAGGCGCGGAGGATTCCCCTGACAGACAGACAGTGAGAGGACACAGGATGGACCGGCAGCAGCAGCACGTCAAAGTGGAGCGCTTTCTCAAACTGGGATATTGTCCCAGTGACATCCGGAGGGTGCTGCAGAGCCTCCACCATGACGCCCAGACCAACGACATCCTGGAGGAGCTGATAAAGACCTGCCACACTGGCAGCAACAGCCCCCGGCTGGTTCCCAGGGGCTGCAGCCCGGGGCCTGCAGAGCCCAGAGCCGGGCCCCCCAGAGAGCCCCCCGCAGGCTTCAGAGCTGTCGTCATAGACGGGAGCAACGTGGCCATGAGGTGCGCCACACTCACACATCACTAACACACTCTCGACTCCAACACGCTCTTAAAGTGTACAGTAAGGGACGTTTCATCATTGTCCACATATCCATTTCAAGTTTAGAATTGGATAATCTTCGTAGGTCAGATCTTTATCTGCAAAGTGTCAAACAGTACAAGTATAACGTAACCTTGCGTAGGGAACAGGTATCTCAGAGTATTTATGTATGTACATGTACACAGCCAGATGGAGCTGTGAGGCTTCAGAGGAGAAGGTTGTGTAAAGAGATCCCACTCCTCTACTTTCGGGCTCAGATAGATGTCCGTTGTGAGCGTCACGCTGTGTTTCACTTCCTCCTGAGACATGTGGAAGTGAAACAGGATGTGCCGCTCTCATGTGGACTTGTTCTGCAATCACTTCAGCATTGCATTATGCCTGGAAGGGTGCACACTTTGATCTTCCCAGCAGGAGGACTGAGTGCACTTCTTATCATACAATGTTTGACATGACCTCAATTGGAAACAAGGAAGTTCGGAGTGAAATGTGTTCAAACAAATGATACGGACAATAGGAGGAGGGCATGATATGAGAAGAGAAGAGAACAAGAGCATGTAGTCCTGTAAGGAAGTGAGCGGAGAGGAAGAAGGAAGAAGTATTTACTCGACAGACAGAGAATAGTGCACTTTGGCAGGTGAACTTTAAAGAAACTGTGACTTTAATTAAAGTCAACAAATGTCACATAACTATTAGGTTAGTTGAAAGCAATAATGTTATGTTTTAACCCTATTATTGCTTTCTACAAATAGCATTATGTGAAATCTGTTCATAATACATTTAATTAAAGTCAACGTGTCAGTTTGAGAGTGCACGATCACATACAGCGGAAGGAGCCGTGGTACTCAGGAAGTGACGCTGCAGGTCTGTGGTTCAGAGAGCTGGAGCGCGTGCCGTGTGACACCAACGGGGCAAAGGGGATGCACGTGCGTTACGTGCATGAACACAAAAAAGAGAAGTTGTTTTTGTTGACTGTGGTGTCTGTGTGTTTGTAGCCATGGCAACAAGAAGGTGTTTTCATGCCAGGGCCTCCAGCTGGCAGTGAGCTGGTTCTGGGACAGAGGGCTGCAAGACATCACCGTGTTCGTCCCCCTGTGGAGGAAGGAGCAGCCGCGGGCCGAGGCCCCCATCACGGGTAAGAGCCGGAGGAGAGAGGGTTAGGGTTACAGGACACTTCACAGGCCTTCCCTCCAGGCTCAGGTCTGACCTCAGCCAGCTGCCACCGTGCGTTCTACTATAAGACGGGTGCATTGAGTGTAGGCTGAGGCGCAATAACCTTCACATTTCACCACTTATAATCAGGACCAACCAGAACTGTAGCCGAGCCACATTTGGCACGAGTATTACAACGTAATGATCTGTGAGAGGACGAAGCGAGAGCACGAGACCCTGCTTCACCGCACATCAGTGACGTCCCCTTTCTGGCCAGCAGAACAAGGCAATGGAGGGGATATGGCAAACATGATGGCAAAGAGGTGACTTCATGTCCAGCAGACACGGTGCAGCGATACAATTCATGGAGCCAACTTTCTGCAGTAAGCAGTAAGTACAGAGTATGCTCAGTTCGTACACTGATTTTCTTAAAAAAGGTCAAATATATATACAGTACATGACAGTATATATAGCCTGTATAAAACCCCACATTTGCGTAGGCATGCATGTACACACAAATGAAGCGCATGTAAGTGGCTTTGGATAAAAGTGTACCATGTGAGTGAACAACTTCTTCACTTCCTGTCTGGCAGCCTGGACTTCCCCTCCTTCACGGTCTAACTAAAAGTATCAAACAACAAGGACGTTTAAAATCTAAAACTGAAACCCAGTATTTTATTTATTTATTCAGTTTCAAGTTCCTTTTCAAACCATTTGTGATCACTGTCACAACAAGGAAGCAGAAATAAGGATCAAGCGTCCTTGATCCCTGCGGCAGCTCAGCTCATGTATCAGAAAGAACGGGGTAAAGTGCACCTGAAGTGGACATGCAGCGATACACATGCAATAGCTGTAGCTGTGACTTTGTGCTGAATCACTATCACCCTAATCGTGCTCGTTAACCACTGAATTGTATTGAAACCTCCAGAAACATAATAAGCCCAGCTCCTCTCACACGGAACGTGTGAAAGCATTGAGGCCGCGAGAGGGACCTGTGTTTCTGTTGTTACAGACCAGGTGATTGCCAAGCCTTATAATGATGATTAAACAATATCATTCTTTTTGTCGTAGATCAACACATTCTCCATGAGCTGGAGCGGAGGAAGATCCTGGTGTTCACGCCGTCTCGCTGCGTGAACGGGAAGAGGGTGGTGTGCTACGACGACCGCTACATCGTGAAGCTGGCCTTCGACTCCGACGGCATCATCGTGTCCAACGACAACTACCGAGACCTGCAGACAGAGAGCCCGCAGTGGAAGAAGTTCATCGAGGAGAGGCTGCTCATGTACTCCTTCGCTAATGACAAGTAAGACTGACAGCATACAGGCAGGTGCTGCCCCCCCTCCAACAGAACCACTAAAGTGACAAAGACTGCGCGTTCAAGATTACAATTACGTCATTGCCCACACAAAAACATTGAAATACTATCATCGGTGTTTGTTTTAGTGACATCATTGTTGTCAAAGACAGTTTTCTTAATTATATTATTGAAAAAAAACATTCCTGTTATTTTGGACCCAAGTTACAACGCAGATTTTGCTGCTACACTATCAGATATTGTTTTATAATTTGTGCTGTCAAAATTATCGCGTTAACGGCGGTAATTAATTTTTTGAATTAATGATGTTAAAATATTTAACGCATTTAACGCATGTGCAGAATGGCCTGCCCCATACCTGCCACCAGCGGCAGCGCCAGGGTATGGCTGGGGTAGGCTACACCCATACCAAGAAATGGCCCACCATGAAAAATGATGTTAAAGTAAGCAAAATAAAGTCTGCCAACTCTCGCGGAGTAAATTGCACAGACAGCAGTTAGTCAGATTGATTTCAGTCGCCACGGTTTTGAAAACTTTTGTCACGTAGTGATCGTCTTCTCAATAGAACATCTTTGATAACGGCGTGGTGTTGTTGCAGGAAGTCCCGACGGAGAATACTCTTGCTGTAGTACAGGGCAGAGCCATATAATAGTAATAATATGGCTCTGGTACAGGGGTGCACATAACTGGTACGCAGGTTATGTGCGTAATCTGAAACGCGTACCGTCACTTGTGTCACAAAGCGCATTTGCGTACCGACGTACTTGTGAAGCTTTTCCAGAAGGCGGTTCGATCACCGGACGACAGAGTCGGTCTCCGTGTGCACAGACAGGGCTGCTGTTAACGTCGGTCTGTACAACGGAACTGTGCTAAAACTACGCCAACCGGCTGCGGAGGGAGACTCCCCCCCTTCACTGGAGAACTGCGCTAAAACAGCTGATCACAACGTTCACACTCTGTGGTCACGAAGTACTCCACTAGCCCCCCCTCCCTCTGTCGACTTTCCTGAAGTAATCCCCGTTGATAGAAATCAACACGTAATGAATTAAGACCCCACGGTTTGATGATTGATAGGTGTGTGGGTTGTCTTTCATTTGGACACGCAGAAAAATGTTATAATAAACATAGATACTTTATGTTAAATGGATATATCCGCCTTCTTTCGTTTATCTTTCCATTCCCACAACAATATACATAAATAAATGGCATATTTTGGACATAGTTCGAATGGTGATTAATCATGATTAATTAATTTTTAAGTTGTGATTAATCTGATTAAAAATTGTAATCGTTTGACAGCCCTAATTATAATAAAACATGTTTTGGAGGGGGGCCACAGGGGGCTCCACGTTCAGTGTTACAGAAGCTGATCATTTTTGAGCAAACAAACTCAATGACACTGGGTCTCGGAACATTAACCGACTATTCCTATAGGCATGATAAATAATCACCATAAATGCATTAAACTCATTCTTGTTGCGGTCATTGTGGCATAAGCAGTTTTCTAGCGCCACTGTGACCTTCCTCGTGATCTGATATGAAGACGAGCCTATATGTATTTACACCTGAAAGTCAGTCCAAACAGAAGCCTGTGCCTCTGTTCAAATGTGTCATGAAAGCAACTGTACTCTTTAAGATGATGGTGACAAATCAATAGTAGGCTCTGTCCCACGTCTGCCCACACACTGCGTGGTTGTGCCCAGTCTGCCCACACACTGCGTGGTTGTGCCCACGTCTGCCCACACACTGCGTGGTTGTGCCCAGTCTGCCCACACACTGCGTGGTTGTGCCCACGTCTGCCCACACACTGCGTGGTTGTGCCCACGTCTGCCCACACACTGCGTGGTTGTGCCCAGTCTGCCCACACACTGCGTGGTTGTGTTCTCGTCACTTTGCGTTCTTGGCTCCCCTGCTTGTAAAAACGTTCTTCTCCTCGCCATGAACTGTTATTTCTCAGGTCAATCTCGCTTCAGCCTTTGTTGCTCTTAAGAATCAGGTTCTTGTTCCAGCCCAGCAGACTGTTGGTTCCAAATAGGAACCAGTTGTCGGGGCCAAGAGCCGGCGCGCTGGTTCCAGCCAGCCTTCGAACCGCCTTGGTGTAATGGAGATACAAGAGAGAGAGCAGATTGAAAGTAACTCGGTGCCCTCCCTGCTGCAGGTTCATGCCTCCAGATGATCCGCTGGGGAGAAACGGCCCCAGCATCCATGACTTCCTGTTGAACAAGCCGTGGAGCTCAGACAACAGACTGCAGCCCTGTCCTTACGGTCAGTTCACTCAACGCTTCACAACGACAGACCCAACACTGCTCAGCGTACACCCTCCTTCTCTAATGGGGATTACAGCTGCTCGCTGCAAAGGCTGCACGGCTTCATGTGTCTGCAGCCATGCTAACCTCAGCATGCTGGATGACGCAGAGGCATGTTCTTTAAGAGGGATGATAGTCATAAAGTAAACCATTCACATTAAAGAAAAACATATGAAAAGTCAGGATCACAAAAGTGATAAGGACACATCTTCTGATAAAAAGTGTGTGTCAATCCAGGTTATTATTCATGGGACAAATGGCTGCTTGAGACACGAGAATGGAGTGTGCGACAGGACTGGTTCAAACGGCCTGCTAACCTGCATCGCCATGACGACAAACACAGCCCAGAACTCTTCCACAGTCAGCTCGTTCTGCTCAATGCAAACAAAGTAGTAGAAGACAGACAGCAGATGTAGCAAAGACTAAAGTAGAGACCTGGATCATAAATCCAAGGCGAGTTCAGGACTTTGTAATGCTCTTCATTCGGAGTGGAGACTGATTCTGGTCTCCAGATCTGCTGGCTGAGAGGAAGCTGGGTCACACGCCATGTGTGTGTTTCCAGCGACACACACATGCAGTGTTCTTCAGGTCTCCAGCTGTGGAGCTCATAACTAACTTATTCTCCTTCTTTCAGGAAAGAAGTGTACTTATGGAGTCAAGTGCAAGTTCTACCACCCGGAGCGGGCCCACCAGTCCCAGCTGTCTGTGGCCGACGAGCTGAGGGACCGAGCCAAGAACACACACTGCAGATACAGCTCCCCCAACCCCCCTCTCAGCACAGACGACCTGTCCCTCAGGGCTTCACCCAGCGAGCTCTTCCACAGAGACACCAGCAGCCCCCCCAGCCCCTGCCTCCGCCCTGAGGAGGACGAGGCCTTCAGCTCCATGGATAGCTCCATGTCCAGGCTGTACATCCAGGACAGTGTGGAGCACCCCCCCCACAGCTACAGCAGCGGAGTGGCCAGCTACAGCCACGACGACTGCTCGCTCTCAGGCTCCTTCGGCTCCTTCTACCCCCATCACCACTCATCAGTGCCCTGCCTGCGCCCTGTGTGCAGCTGTGCTCATCCTCAGACTAGATCGTACCACCACCACCACCACCCCCCAGCATGGGGCTCCTGCCCAGCTCTGCCTCCACATAACAGGGAGCCTCCTGTACACAGTGCAGAGCAGCAGTACAGACGGGGCCCCGCTCCACAGAGGGGGGCCTGGCTGCAGGGCGGAGCCAGGAGCCCGGCCGCAGAGCAGAGGGGGGGCCTGCGCAGCCAGCTGAGCACCCTGTTCCCTCAGGGCGCGGTGGACCAGGTCATGAGTACCCACCCTCACATCTCAGACATGACCCAGCTGATCTCTCTCATCCAGAGCTACAGGAGCAGCCACGTCTCCTTCTAGATTACTAACCGTCTCAGAACCCTCAGGCACAGAGAAGCCTGGAGAAAGGGAACAAGGCTTCTTTTCTTAAAGGTCACCTATCATGCTAGTTTTAGGCAATAGCATAGGTCTCACATATATACAAATATATAAAAAACATGTCAATTAAGTGTTTTGCTCAAAATACCAAACAGATCATCCATTCTAGCCACGCCCCATATCCCTCTATTTCACTTCCTGTTTCAAAAAATTGATAACAAAATAAAAGAGGAGGGGTCTGAGCTCATGCGGGACCCGGCAGCTACTGTCTAAACTAAACACTGCCGTGATGAAACGCCATATCATGGATCATCAAGGATCCTCTCTGAAACAGTTTGGAGCTCAAAGGCTTTCTCTCTTGCCGGTTTTACCACAAGGTGAGTTCCTTTCTACTTCCTGCTTCTTCACACACATGCTCTCCAGTACCGGTTAGCTCTGAGTGTTAGCGATGCTAATGTAAACACAGACCATATTACGTCCAAAACAGTCGGGCATTGTTTCTGATAGCAACGTTTCCGATTGGCCCGTGGGTCCACATTTCAGATGTTACGTCATATCGGACGCTAATCTGGATCAGCTCCGTTGTTCCCCGTTTTTAGAGATTTGGGTACGGAGGAAAAGAGAGAGGGTTTTATTTTCTGACGCTGCGTGAGTTGCCCGAGGCACCGGGGACACATGGTTATGTATAAAAGACATCAACATGTGCATTTTGCACGATAGGTCCCCTTTAATATACTTCATACCATGTCTCTGTGCTAGAACACATTCACCACTCACCCTGTATGTCAAGCATTGGAACATGAACATGGAGCAGACTGAATGCTCGTTCTTTAGTGTAACGGTGCAATGCACACACTCAATTCATGTTACTTATTGTAGCAGTAAAACATTTTAATAAAGCAGCATGTGTTGTTTTCTTATGTTGCCTCAAAGTGAGGAACTCTGTTATACTAATGTGTACTTTTTGAATATTGTGAAATAAAAGAACTCTGAATATTTGTCATTGGTTCACATATTGCCCAGTCCTTGTAGGTGCGTGAGATACGTAAATAAAGAACATGATGTGTGAAATAAGATGTAATAGAGCTGCTGCTGCTGCTGCACAAGTCTGCAGCTCCACGCGGGTGACACATTGAGATGAGATGAAAGCTACAGGTACCTGGCATGTGAAGGGTAAGACAGAAGCAGAGGTACAGTACAGTCATGTATTCACATAAAGACAACAACTTTCTGAAGTATGCAAGCATTAGGAGCTCTGAAGGTCAGACTGCTGCAAACCCTCCAGCAGCAACCAGGGATCAGAGGACGTACTGACGACAGCACCTGGCTTTGTTACCTCTGTTGGAATAGAAATTGAAAAAAGGAAGTGAAAGGAAATGGTTGATCGTGACCCAAAGAAATAACGTTTTTTTTCCTTCTTACCTAGTGGACAATATTTTGTAACGGTGATACTGTGACTTTGACACTTTAATATTTCTTAACCTAAAATCATTCAGCATGTATAGCTATCTCTGGAAGAGAGCACAGCCGTTTGATTTGAATGGCAACACGTTGAGGACACGAGTCAGCACACACTCAGGCGCCTGATGACTCCGGGATGGGCACGCCAGTGAAGGGACAGTGCTGTAATGCAGGGGATTGCTGTTTGCTGTTTTTGGATCTATGGCAGAAGACGTGCTCCATACGTCGGAAGGTGCTGTGGCACTTGAGTGTACGACTCCATCGTGTTAAACAGGAGCATTCAGCGCAGGAGGGAAGTGCACATATGGGTTGTCAGATTGCTAGCCATCTCTGTGGCTCTAACGTTTAAGTATGGGCCAACTGTTATCAACGCTGACAGCATCTCTCCGTTGGCAGATTGAGACATCCATATTCCATAAGGAGAAAACAAGCAAAACAACAGTGTTGCCACTATCAATGAAGGATGCAGGTGGTACTCCATGCAAGACCTCCAGTGACACACTCAAGAGCAAGACCTCCAGTGACACACTCAAGAGCAAGACCTCCAGTGACACACTCAAGAGCAAGACCTCCAGTGACACACTCAAGAGCAAGACCTCCAGTGACACACTCAAGAGCAAGACCTCCAGTGACACACTCACGAGCAAGACCTCCAGTGACACACTCACGAGCAAGACCTCCAGTGACACACTCAAGAGCAAGACCTCCAGTAAGAGCAAGACCTCCAGTGACACAGTCAAGAGCAAGACCTCCAGTGACACAGTCAAGAGCAAGACCTCCAGTGACACAGTCAAGACCTCCAGTGACACACTCAAGAGCGAGACCTCCAGTGACACACTCAAGAGCAAGACCTCCAGTGACACACTCCAGAGTGAGACATCTTGTGACACACTCCAGAGTGAGACATCTTGTGACACACTCCAGAGTGAGACATCTTGTGACACACTCCAGAGTGAGACATCTTGTGACACACTCCAGAGTGAGACATCTTGTGACACAGCGTTAGGGGACCTTGTCCGCAGGAGACATGTTGACTGGAAACCAAAGGAAAGCTTCATCATAATCATCCGTTGTATTATGAAGTGTTTGTTTGGTGAATGCGTACATGAAGCGCTGCGTCATGAACGCAAGAAATCTACCCTCGTGGGGGCGCGCTCATGTGATTGGCTTAGAATTAAGGAGCCATCTGATTGGCTATAGATAGAAACAAATTACAAGTACGAATCGTCTGAGCGTCAGGGGAGTCTCAAAGAACCCACACACGAATGCCCAGCGATCCGTGCACAGAGAGCGGCTTGCGTTTGAGGTTCAGAGGTTTTAAACGGAAAACTAATAGTGAGGATCAAAAATACACATTAAGACTTGTTTCTGTAATTGGATTTTATTTACATGTATATGAAACGGAACACATTTGTGTGTGCATTGAAAAACACAAGTGTGGATCATGAAATACAAGTGTGAGTCCTTCTGTGTGCACGTGCGCATGAGGCTGTTCCGAGCCCACACCATGCCGCCATCTACTGGATAGAAGCAACATCTGTATCACAAACACACCAAAACAACTCAGAATAGATTTTTTTAATTATTTTTTACAAATAACTTATCTGTTACAAAGACAGTTTTCCCAGCTAAAATCAAAAAAACACTTTAGATATCCAAATCACTTGTTGTCAATGTAATACAACATGAATAAACTGCCTCTTCACACCAAGGTGCAGATGAAGATGAAGAGTATGGCGTAAGTGCTTAAGAGACAAGAATTCATCTACTTTTAAATGGGTTTCAACAACTAACATTTTGCTTTGATAAATGGCACTCGGATGTGACAGAATAGATGATCAATACAAATTCAATAGTTCCAAAGGCACTGATGCAAGGCAACATTTCACAAGTGTGGAAAAAACAAACTAAGTAACTACTCCACAGTTAAGGTAAGTTAATGACAATAAGTAAACTTTAGAGACACCCTCATCAATAAAAGCTTAGGAGGATGAAATGAGCCGAATAAAAATAAGAGTATACAAACTGGACAGTTGTGTTGTGACCTGCTGTATATGAGTATTTTTTACATCATAGGAATACTTTGATCTTCGTAACCTCACAGGACTCCATCAGCTGCAGAGCAACATGCCACTTTGAACCAATCAGCTGTTCCAGAGCTGCAGTCACTTCCTGATGGGACTGGAGGACGAGTGTCTCTTTGCACCGAGGTCAAGCTGTCCCCAAAACATCAAACCTACATTCCAGTTGTCAGATAAGATGGCAGTGTTTCATTTGGCTTTTTGACCCCTCCCCTCCCCCTCCTGAAATATTTGGCGTCCTGAAAAAAAGAAAAAGAAGCCCTCCATAGCCTTCTTCTTTGCTGCCGTGCGGTGGCACACAGGAAGCCGGGCGCCACGCGAGCGCTTCATGATGACTGCAGGGCTCTGACTCTGTTCCTCTCCTTCTGCAAGGCTTCAACTCTCACAGAAATCAAACACTTAGAAAGGGAGCATGGTGCTTATTTGTTTGGAAGAGGGGAACAAAAGGAGACAACAACATTAATAAAGTCTATAAAGCTATACTTACAGGAAATATAAGTCATAGTGTGAGGAGGGAGGCTTTCAAGGCACATTCTAAAGTGATGTACAGTTCAAAGCTCAAGGGGAGTTTCTGCCTCCATGTACTGTACACAAGCATGCAACTTTCTTTCTTTTGATTAACTCGTGACCCAAGGCACAGAGGAGGGAGGACACGAGGCACCTGAGAGTGGCAGTTAGCACACCCCCCTTTGACATCCTCTACAGACAGCAAACACACTTTAAAGTCCTTGATCAGTCCGTCAGGATTCCCTTCAGATGGAGAGCAGTGGCTGAACAGGCCACCACCGAGCAAGACAAACCCAATGCAATCAACTAAAGGCACATGGGTGTGGGTGTGTGTGTGTGTGTGTGTGTGTGTGTGTGTGTGTGTGTGTGTGTGTGTGTGTGTGTGTGTGTGTGTGTGTGTGTGTGTGTGTGTGTGTGTGTGTGTGTGGTCACACTGCTGGGCCACACTTGTAATACTGTAAGTGGGAGCAGCGAGGTATCCCGGGACAGAGTCTCCCCGCCCCCCCTCTGAGTCTCTCAGCTGTGAACACCATCCTGTCAGGCCTTCAGTGGGAGCATTGGAAAAGGGGAACTGGACGCACGATGAGCGAGCCCCGTACCAGTTCATAGCACGAAGACACAGAAGAAGAACAAAGGCCTTCTCTCCGGTGCTATGGTGCAGACAGGATGGCAGAGGAGGGGGCCTTGTAGGCTCAGAAGTGCCGCGGGAACTCGCACTGTTCACAGCGGTTGAGGGCGGGGTGGTTGAGGAAGGTGCAGGCGGTGCAGCTCCACTGCGTCCCCTCGTCCTCCTCCTGCTCTGCCAGGGGCTTCACGGCCTTGGTGCCCACGTCTGTGAAGGGGAGGACAAGTCAGACGCTGCCCACAAACATGGACATCCAGATCATTGACATTTGAAGCAGCTGTGATAATAGTCTAGTTGCCGGCACAGGGAACCAGGAAGTGTTATGTTGGAGATGTACAGTACGGGTCCCCAGCACATAGAAACTGCCGGATGCAACTTGCATATGTTGGACAATTAGTACAATTAGCATAAGTTGCGTTAATTAACACGAATGGATTCCCATCTATAAGGCTCATTCATGCTAATCAACACCACGTGTGGCGCTCCAAACGGATAAAGCAGGCTGGGTGTGAGATGATAGACAGAAGGGCTTTTGGGTATTTCTGCAATAGAAATACGTTTATTTTTCCATCTTTAATCTTTGCCTTTCTATTGTGAAATACTGGTGAGTGTTACTGTGTCATGGCTCTAAAAGTATTTTACTCAATCATTTCCAAACAGCTCTGAGCTAGTTAGATTCTTCTGAAGGGTTGCATAACCTTATAATATTACAAAGCATGCTTTTATCAATTCCTTAAATAAGGTGAAAACCAAGAGGTCATCAAAGAACAAGCAAGTGTTCAAAGTGAAGGGAGGAGGACAAATGAAACGTCTGACAGAGAGGGAGGAGAGGCAGGGCAAGGGGGGCTCAAGGACTGAGAGGCAGGCAGGGCAAGGGGGGCTCAAGGACTGAGAGGCAGGCGGGGGGATGGATGAAACGGGTTCGGAGCAGAAGAGAGTATGTGTGTACACCTTTCAGGCAGCAGGTACAGGATGATAGACAGCATGAATGGGGGATATTACAAAAAGGCAAGCTCATGCATGGATGGACCTAACCCTGGGGTCGGCAACCCGCGGCCCTTTGAGCCCTCTACTCTGGCCCCCTTGAGCTTAGACAACAATAAGAAGGAAATACAATCTAAATATTTCTAGGACTATTGATATTTGGTTGTTCGGTTGAAAATGTTTCGTATGTTGTATTTTGAGGTGATACTGTGACACATAAACATTTAAAAAACGGTTTTAATTAGGTCAACTCCTTTCCTTGCAGGCGAATAACCTGACCCCGGCTCGGTGAGCGAACTATGGATACATCAAAGAAAAGAACAGTACCGGAGGAACAGAGGGTTTAATTCTGCGCGCTCAGAGTTCTGCTTTCACAGCAAGCGATGCTGGCTCACCGGTGTGTCTGATATGTGGAGGGAAGTGGTCAACGGGGCTGCTGCCTTACGTATCGAGGAACAGCAGCGAGAGGAGGACAGCTGACCACCTCCAGTCATCAGTTCACTCGTTTTAGGGTGCAGCTGTGTTTTCTTTATTTCAAAGTGGGCCCATTTGAATTATATCATTTTCTCAAATGTGCAGAGGACCCCCAAGTGCTGTGCTGATTTCTTTTAAAGTTGGCCTGTATTTTTTTGAATTCTCCTTATAAGAGTTCTTTGTTTCTTATTAGAGGAAACAGTTTTCTATAATGTAATAAATAATACATGCACACAAACTGTAGTTTGTGTCTATGATGTAACAATAATACAACGTGATAAGCTATCACGTTGGCTCCACCAAAACCAATTGGTGGGAAATGGCTCTTTAGGTCAAAAGGGTTGCGACCCCTGCCCTAAACACACACATTTTCATACAGTACACGACATGCAGCTTTTTCTCAACTTACCAAGAGATAAAGTACCTTTGGGTTTGGGCGGGACAGGACCGAGGAATCCAATGTTGTCATAAAAATTATGGATTGCACTGGGATTAAAGTGTGGTCCTGTCAACAGATGGAAAACAGTGCATTGGCATTTTTCATTGAGCTCTGAAGTCAGCCTAGATAACCTTAACGATACCCAGCCTTCATAAGTTCTGAATGGGACCGACACCGTTTGACTCGGTGGAACGAGGTTCTTCTGAATGAGAGCTTCGTGTTGAGCTCCATGGTTTTGAGTACTGTCCAGTCCTGAGGCCTGTGGGGTGGGTTCTATCAGCAGGGGAGTACTGCAGGGGCAAACATCACTTACCAACCAGCTACAGGATGCAACTGAGGAAGAGCTGGTAGTTAGCGGCACAGTGTGTGCAGAGAGGATGTGAGCAGCTGCACCCGGTCTGACCTCCCGTCCTACGCTTCACTTTATTACCCTGAATGCTAGTTTACAACCAGTGATAAGGACACATCAGAGAGAGACTCACCTCTTGTTTGAAGGAGATCAATTTCTTTGGTGAGGCAGTCAATGTCGATCTGCAGGGACCTGTTTTTGCATCTCAACTGCTTCATTTCCTCAATCTGAAACGAGGTGAGATGGGGGGGTCAGCAGGTCGGCCATCACACACAGGCGCGAGACAACTCTCAAGACTCACCTTTTCACTCCTGCCTTCAACGGCTAAGCTTCTAACCTCTTCCACCTGCTCATCACTTTATTTTCTCTGTTGATATTTCCTCTACTGGCTTGTAAAGCGTCTTTGAGCACCAGTAGAAGCACTACATAAATACCATGTAGTGTTATTATTATTAACAACCCTGAACAAAGGAAGGACTCAGCCCAGCCGCCACTTTCCCTCTGTGGAAGCAAACTGTTAAGGTTTCAAGGGAGTGAGCTGACTCCGCAGAAAGGCCGGGTCACGAGAGCTCTCTCCAAACCCTCAGCTCTCAGCCTGAGACATGGCCACCTCTGTCAGCTGAAGGAACGACTGTGAAGTCAGTCTGATAAACTGTACACTCTGCAGTCTGAACATATGGAAGTATATAGAATGATAGATTGGCCCCGTGATGTTCACAGGAGCCAGAAATGTAAAGTGGTCCAGATCTGGCTTCCTCTCTTGAGGCCTGATCTGCCACTAATCATCAGGAGAACCTGGTTTGCAGTTCTGAGGAACATCACAACAACACTGCTGATAACAATCATTTGGAGCTTGTTTTTATAATTGAGCTGCAAATGAAAACTGATTGAATTGGCCATCGGGGAGTGTTGGTTAGATTCTTTCTGTCATCAATGAGAGCAAACAGGTGGTAATGGCGCTGACGAGAGATAAGTGTTTGCTGCTTACAGAAGGGGTTTGGGAGGCGGAGCTGGATCTCTCCAGCCGCCTCCTGGTCAGGTCGCTCTCCATCTCGTTCACCTCCTCTTTTAGCTTCTCCAGCTTCTTCTTCTTCAGCTCCAGCTCGTGCCACAGCCTCTCCATCCGTGCCTTCTGATGGACCAACAGCGCTGGAACACACACACACACACACACACACACACACACACACACACACACACACACACACACACACACACACACACACACACACACACACACACACACACACACACACACACACACACACACACACACACACACACACACACACACACACACACACACACACACACACACACACACACACACACACACACACACACACACACACACACACACACACACACACACACACACACACACACACACACACACACACACACACACACACACACACACACACACACACACACACACACACACACACACACACACACACACACACACAGTGAACTCAAAGATGTCAACACCATTTAGCATGATGAGGAACATGTAGTCACATGTCCAATCTGGTTATATTTTCTTACCCTTATTCATATCATTTATAAAATCACAACATTGTCTATAGTGTTTTATACTTACTAATACTGTTCATAGCGTCATATGTAAATACTTTTAACTAGACATTTCACTGCTTCTCTTGTGGTTAGATGCATTTCATTATCCCAGCACTTGTGTGTAATCTGTGAAATGACAATCAAGTTGGATTGAATCTAAATGTAGGGAATGTTATATAGTGGACACGTGTTTCCCACAGATCTGAAATATACTTGGGCGGGTGGTGGCAGCGGGCGGGGGATGCCCGAAAAAAAAAAAAAAGTGTTAACAACATGTTTATTTATTGACTTTTCATTCCTGTATAATCATTTTGCACAAAGATGGCACTGTTTGTCAGAGCACTTCATCCTTCTGGGATTTCATGAAGAACAGCTCCAACGCCTGTGTGTATGGGAACACCTCTGGTGCTGGCCATTAACTGCCAGTGTTTCCCAGAGATCTGTTTCCCACATATCTGAAATAGCGGTAGTGGTGGTAGCGGGGGGGGGGGGGGGGGTGAGGTGACGTGCAACAACATTAACCTTTCTGTTGGTCGCTTGTTAGCAGACACTTCACGCGATGGCAGAGCGAACGGGTACAGGCAGGGCCCATAATGATAGCCCTATAGTTTAAATCTACTACCCACACATGAACATATGGAAATGGGTTACTGTTTAAAAAAATAAATGTATTTATAAATGTATTTAGGAACCTATCCATGTGATTTTTAGTGGGGGTCGACCTCAAATCCTCTATGGGGGTCCAGGGGCATGCTCCCCCGGTAAGATTTTATTTTTTATTTTGGAGTTAAATGCATCAATCTGGTGCATTTTGAGGGGAAAATAAAGAGACTAGATCTATGGAAACACCTATATTAAACAGAACTGTATACATTTCAATAATCATAAAATCATGGCCATAACCAATAACATACCATTTCCAATATGAAAAAAACACTGAAACTTGTTTATTAATTTATTTTTGGTTCATTTATAGTTGTGAGTGTGTCTGTGCTCCTGAATCAGCCTCTCCTGTCTCCCTCCTCTCCCCCTGCTCCTCTTTGAGGCAGCAGCAAAGACTAGTTTTCTCTCAACACGTTTTAAAAGTGTATCTTACCTTTTTTCACCTTAATATGTGTTTACATAACTGGTGACCACACCGTTTGAGACCCACTGAGAACTTAGACTAAGTTAACTTTCTAAACACTCAGAGAGTCCTTTACCTCACCTGAGCTGAGCTTATCCCGAGCTTGAATGACACACAGAGACCAATCAAGGGCTTTGATTTATGATCTGTATGACAGTGGCCATGTCGGCAGGCCACATCATGTGGACAGCCAGTCACCCTGTGTGAGGCAGGCCACTTAACAGGCCAGAAGGAGGCGAGATCAGTGCAAGGGAGCGAGGGATCATTGTCCACAAGTTAATCGATCGCAGATGGCGTCGTGGTCACGGACGAATAAAAAAAAAAATTATAAAAAAAAAAAAACCTAAATGGGTCGCGAAATATACTTGGGCGGCCGTTAATATACCTGGGCGGCCCGCCCAAGTATAGTCTATGTGTGGGAAACCCTGACACCCCAACATTAGAACCTGCAGATCAATGAAATGGTTGTGTATTGGCACTAACTCTTTCAGATCCACCACAGGGTGTTCTACACACACTAGTCAAACCAGTTTGGAGCACAACGCAGCTTGGTGTAGGAGACATCAATCTGCCTGTCGTCACCTATTGTGCCAGCAGCCAGAGATCAGACTGCTGCAGGCACATTCTGCAGCAGCGCCTCACACAGAACCTCCAACATGTTCTGCTCAAGTCTCTACAGCATGTTCACATCATTCATCACAGTTCCTGCTTCTGCTGACAGCTCCACACCTCCTACACACTCAATGATCAACTACACACACACACACACGCCTCTTTACAGATCATGGGAGATGGACACCTGATCTTTGTCCAAATGTCCTGGTACTGGACATGACTTCCCATCAGCTATGATAAGCCTTCATCTTCACCACAGCATCAGTATTGGATGCTGCTTTCCCCCCACTACTAAAACCATCAGTCATATTGTTAGAGTTTGCATTATTATTATTATTATTATAAGTCTTATTTTTATAGTTGTTATTGTTGCGATTCTCTTATTAGTATGTTTGTTTAACATTAAGTGGTGCCAGGCGCGTCTTTGCACTTCACTTTCCCAAGCCTGAGCAGAGAAAGGATGAAACCGGGGTCTGATGAGGGTCAGCAGCAGCGGCAGCATGCCCCCTGCTGTGAAGCCCCTCTTGGTGGTAGTCACTGCGGTGCAGGATCCACAGCCAGTGACTCACACGTAATACAGTCAAAAGCCCAAAAAAGGAAACGGCAGTGTGCTCGGACACGTTTGACTCACACCACAGAATCCAACAGTCTCAGGGTTTCAGAGCAGACACACTCACCTCTGCTCTATCTGACAGACATGCAGAGCACTGTCTGCACTGGAAGAGCACTACTGACGCAGTTGGCTCACAAACACAATGCAGTCAATGCTAAGGGAAACGACTTAAGATCTCTGTGAAATGACTCTTGGCAGGAAGCGATGGAAAAAGCTTTTCGACCCTCTGCTGGCAGGAAGAGACCCTGCATGCTACACTCAGTTAAGATCTAGGGGCTGGTATGTTCCCCCTTATCAATGTGCACTCTTTCGCCACTTCACATTTATTAAACAACCAATGCAAGTGAAGCCAACAGCTCTGAGACATCAGATGATGGAGGTCAGGGGTCTCCAACACGTCGATGGCGAGCTGGGCAGCTTTTCAGTAGCTCGCCGCTCGCTCGATTATCGATTATAGCGTACTAACGTTGCTTCTTGATTTTTCGGCCGCGGCCGGACAATACACTTTTTTTATTTTAGAAATTGTTTCTGTCACACGAATATCAAACTGGTCGGTGACGCAGAGATCAAGGAGCAGGCGTGACAGCGGCACAGCGACGCCACACACGGAGCCGTCTGCCTTACCCACCAACACCGTTGTAGGTGGACCATTCTTGCACATTTTGTGTGTTTGGTCCAAGCTGTGTCCATTACTTTAAACATTTGATCTGCAGACTGGTGTGCATGAGAGCTGATCCATGAGTACTAGATTTGTGTTTGCTCTGTCCATGGTTTTGTGTGTGTGTTGCATTCAAGTGCTCACCTTGTGTGTACGCAGCGTCGTCAGAGCCCATGCTGAGTCGGCGCGGCTCGCTCGGCCTCTCCCTGTGAGGCGACAGCGGGTCGGAGAGGTGGAGGGGGTCGGGCTCAACAAAGTGGTGGTCGGCGGGGAGGCTGAGGAGGTTGTTGGGCTCAAAAGTTGGGGACACGACTCCAGGGGACACAGCCGGGGGCTTATTGGGGGACACTGTGATTTTAAAAGTGTACTTGGTGTTGGGCTGAGTTACCACAACACGTGGGGAGGAAGCTGTGCCTCCCCCTCCTAAAGAGGCACGGGACTTAGGTGGATGGTGGTGGATGTAGGCAGGGCCCATGCTCACTTGGCCCCCCATGCTCCTGGCCCCTGAGGGTCCCTGCATGGGAGGGTTGGCTGAGATGTAGACTGTGGGAGGGTTCCTACCACCACCACTATCGTCACTGGAGGCATTGGCAGAAATGTAAAACTTGGGCTGGGATCGAGCGCCGGCAGGGGCCAAGGCCGCCTCCTCACAGGCCGCTGGGGCTGCAGCAGGGGGGCTGGCAGAGATGTAAACAGTGGGCTGGCTGCGGCTCAGACCGGGGCCTCCGATGGACAGAGGGGTGCTGGGGACCGTAGTCACCCCAGTTGAAGTGGATGAAGAGGAAGGGCAAGAGGAAGAGGAGGAGCGGGCCCCGCTGCTCGTCCGCAGCACGGCTGTCGTGGTCGTGGAGTTGTTTCTCTGAGGGGATTCTAGTTTAATCTCTATCTGATTCTTTCTGGGGCCGGTGGAGATGTTCTGGATGTTGTACTGACTGATGGTCGACAGGGAGGTGGGCATGACGGAGGAGGAGGAGGAGGAAGAGCACGAGGAGACACCAGAGGAAGAGGCCTGGGTTGCAGTGGGAAGAATGCAGGGGGCCTGGGGGTTTGTGGGGGAGCTGATTGGCATGTAGACATGAGAGGTCTGGTGCTGTGAGGTATGTGAGGACAATGCGTGCTGAGGGCCAGACCAGGTGCCCGACAGGGAGGAGGGGTGTGAGATCTGGTAGATCTGCTGCTGGGGCTGGGAGGTGGGGCTGTACAGGGCCCGGCCCCCCTGCGGCTGGTTCTGCCGGCTCGCAGCAGACTGGCTCACATAGGGCCGGATATAGATGGAGTTACCCTGTGGACTGTTGAGGCCCGACGGGGGCCCGCCGTGTATGTGCAGAGAAGTGGGGGTGTTGCGTCCTGTCTGAATATGGGGGGCTAGCGTCACGGTGATGGGGTTGAAGCGTGGGGTCTGCTGGACACCCATAGTTGTTCCTTTGACACCCAGAGGGTAGAGTCCTAGGTGTTGGGGGGGCTGCGGTTTACGGGTTGGCTCCATCACACCAAACACATTGATGCTGGAGGGCACCTGCACTGGGGCTGACTGTGGCTCCTGCTGAAAGAAGTCACTGTTGGGGGCCTGTCCTGTCTGAAGGGGCCCGTCACTCAGGCTGTGGGCCAGAGTCCGACTGCCGTTCATTCTCAGGCTGTCCCGAACCGGGGCCAAATGCACATTCTGAGACTGCAGGCCCAGGTTCAACTGGGTCATATGATTACGAAGCCTAATGAAGCCGGGGTCGTCGGAGAAGCTGAGGTGTCCTTCTTCACTGTACAGGTAGCCCGGACTGATCTGGGACAAGTATTCACAGCAGGCGTCCAGGTTGTTGTTGTTCTGAAGGGCAAAGAGAGAGAATGAGCTCACATCAGTGTCACTCACACCCGTTGTTAATTAACAAAGACGTGATAAAGATTTGTACACAGCGGGATACTGTTGAAAAATGTCTATTTACAATGAAATGGTTTAACTTGCTGCTTGTTACGAATGGACCAAATCTGCTGGCACCAATAAGTATCTTCAATGAGCGAAAGATCATCAGGGTGGTTTTACTTTCTAGGAATCATCTTTACTGGAGTGTGTGAACTTGCTCACCTGCAGAACACACTGGGAGACAACACCCTCTGGGACTTCAGGGAACTTCTGGCGCAGGTCATGCAAAACCTGAATATCAATCTGGTGGCTTCCCTGGGCCATTCGTATGTTGCCAGGTCAGGACGGCTTGTTCCGTTAAGCGCACTGGGGCGTCAGGCGTGGCAGCAAGGTGCCTTCATCTTGAACATCTTCTAAATTGTGACAAAAAAAGATAAACATTTGATGAACTTTTCTCCATAAACAAAAAACACACCTACAATCAAATATTTCTATATACATACTGAGGAAAACCTTTTTCACAGAGTCATGCGATCTGAGGACATCTTTGGTGTGTTATTATTTCATCAACAAGTGACAGGGCCGAGGTCAATGTGGTTTATTGCAACTTCGCTCCACAATACATCAATCGGACATCCGAGTGTGATTTCAAAACAGGTTACATTAATGCTAGATAAGAATAGATGGCATATATATTTCAGAAGCCCTCCTCCTCTCAGAGCTCCTAAAAAAGGAGCAGCAGGAGGAAAGTGCCTCTGACTGACTACTGAGAAAACCAGCATTTCTTACTGATCTTAATAATAATAATATTGGGAGGGATGAAACGCTCTTTAATGGTCCCACACGCAGAGCACACAGCACACAGTGGCATGTGCTCTCTGCTTTTAACCCATCCTAGTTCTAGGAGTCTAGCACTGGGAGCAGTGGGCAGCTATTGCACAGCGCCCGGGGAGCAATGGGAGTGGGGGGGAAGGGGGATGTCCGGTGCCTTGCTCAAGGGCACCACGGCAGGGCAGGAGGTGAACTGGGACCTCTCCAAGTAGCAGTCCACACTCCATTTTTAGGTCTGGTCGGGGACTTGAACCGGCGACTTAAAATCCATATTCACTTTTTAAGGCCACAGAAGTGGGATCTGGAGCAATGATAAGCTCTGCACTGCAGGGCTTTACACTGTGCTCCACATGTACCCGTCATTGTTAACCAATCAGAAGTGGCCCATGATAGAAGGTATTTTTGAAATACTTTTCCAAAGGGCTTGCAATGGAGCTTTCCTAGATGGTTTGGTGAAACAAAGCATCTGAGTCAGGTTAGTGATGCTCCATCACATGTTCTACATCTATTACAGGGTGAGTCTTAAACTGAAGCTTGACTTTAAAGCAACCCAACGGAAGTTTCATGTAAGTTTAGTTATTTCACTCGTAGCTCGGGCTGCCATAGCCGCAGGAAGTAGGGGTGCTGCAGCACCCCCTGTTGGCGAGTGGTGTACATTTGAAAAACTGAATAAATAAAAATGATTAAACTGCATAAAATAGTTAGGATTTTACTTAAAATAAAATTAGCTGTATACAGTAGCATATAATAGTCATAGTATATATTTGTATATATCAGGTGGCTTGAATTTATTTTCCAAATAAATAAAATCCGAGTCATCTAGGTCGTAGGTCGTGGGAGAGTGACGTAATTGACGCGACACACACACACACACACACACACACACACTGCAGAGTGACAACTTTCTAGAATGGCGCAAAAAAGGATTTTGGATTTTTTTCTCCAACAAACAACCCTATAAAAATAGTGGACCACCAGCTACTCCTCAGCCCACCACCTCTACAACTAGAGTAATATGACACAGAAGAGACTGACACATCTGACTTTGATGCATGTCCATCGTAACATGTTGGACAATGTGGATGTATCTGCTCTAATGAGGGTCTTCATTAGAGCCACCCCAGGCTACATTTGGAGTTTTGTGAAGCCCCAACACAAGGTAAGACGATATTTTTCCTTTAATGCTGCTGCCGCTGTGCAGTGTTTTGCCTTGTCAATCAGTTAAAATTGAATTCATAGTTTTATTAATATTGTAAATAATATTTTCTGACTATTTGTAATGTTATGTAGGTTTGTAAGACCCATAGTTAGCATGTGGGCATGTGCAGCTGTTGCTAAGTGATGTAGGTCTATAATGGTTTATTAAGCCTAGTTAAGGCCTATTCACCAGGTGAATAGGGTAATTTCTCCAGTTAATTACCTACAATAAGGCAATTGTTTCTTGTATTACAAGTTTTCTGAATATGCAAATGACCCATTATCTCATTACATTTGCGCATATTTTAACACATTTCAGGAACCGAAATCTGAACTTTGGATAAAGCCAGGTTAAAAATTCTTGTTTCATATTGTAGTCATAATAGCATCTAAGGCTTTTACAGAAGGGATTTTGGATATCTCTTTTTATCACTCCATACATCAGAAAATACTGTCAACAGCCCTAAAATATCAATTTTTGCCATGTTTTTATGTATACAATGTTGTATCATTCAGGCTATGAATGATATATGAACAAACCCTTCTGTAAAAGCCTTCATAATATTGATAGGAATATAATTGGAAGGTTTGGTGTATCTACGTGCAACTGAAGTGGACATTTCGGACTCAGAGTAGGAGAAAAAACAAATTTTGAGAAAACGACCTTTAAAGATTGCAGTGAGGCGCTAGCTAAACCCTCCTGTTCTTTGGACGACAGCTTGCGACTCGACGCACTCCGTGAAGGTATTTCATGTTCGGGGTCATTTGTTTTTTATATAACCTTGCTTCGTGCAAGTGACAATTGTTGTCGTCTTCTCTGTGAATGTTTTTTTCGCCGTTCTTTTGCCATTTTGAGATTTAAATTTCTAGCGGAAAGCTAACCAGGAAGTGTTTTAGCATACCACGTGACGCATCTGTACCATGGATGTATAATAAACACTGGATACAGCGTGGGAGGCGGGGCCTCATTCATTCCTATGAGAGTTGCTCATTAGCGCATGATGATAAAATGGCCCAACTTTTGAGAGTGAAACGTCACAGATTACCCAGCATGCCTGAGAAGTACCCGTATGTGCACTCATAGCGCATGCGCAACTTTAACCAAAATGCTCGTTCACATCAAGCATGTACATTTGCGTACACGTAACAGCACCGCTCGTTCATGACAGCATGGTAATGGATTGTTGTTATCATGGATTTGATATTAACGAGGCGGCAGTTAGCAGCTAGCTAGTAATGATGCTAATGTACACATCAATCGTTATGTACTTATATTACGTTGTAACAGGATCTAGTGATATCCAAGCAACAAAGCTTCAATTAGCATGAAAGAATTATTGCACACACAGTGCAATAAGCTTCTTAGTGCAATAAGAAGCTACAGGGACGTTAATCCAACGTCGGTAATATTAACTTTATTTAATACAATATTTACGGTACAAGATTTAATCATACAGCCCATGTAGTATAATATTTTACAAATGATGAATTACAGCAAACATGTACAATATATCCATTATTACAGCTCCGTGGGCTGGCAGTAAGGCGATATGGTCCGTTGTTATTGTGCATCCATGGGTAAAGAGAAACTCATGTAGTGCTGAACACGTAACATGAACGTGCCGGGCAGCGCGGTCCCGTGGGTTAGATGCACGTTCATAATGCAGAGGGAAATAACTCTCAGAATAACGTTATTAGCACATTTTTACAACTTGAGGAACGAATGTTTTTAATAAGGGCTATACAAACGTTCACACTGGGTAGTTTATTTAGTTTACAAAAAATTATGTAAGTCAATGGGAAAAAGTGTTTCCGGGCCTGGCAACCAAACGGATGTGCAGTACCGTTTGGCCACCACGAATATTTTCATCTGAGTCCGGCGCACTTCCTGGGGGCTTGATCTGAACGAATCACGTTGTCAGAAGTTGACACCAGCCAATGAGATTTTGTTTCTTGGTTTAAGACCCCTTGGTGCTTTCACGATTGGTTCGCTGTCAGAAAAATCGCAATTAGATTATTTCCCCAAATCGTGCAGCCCTCCAAAACCCCAACCTGGGTTTAGTGTTACACTGACCAATCCATTTAGACCAGAAACAGTAAATAATATCAGTCTCATAATCATCCCAAAAAACTAAATAGACAATTACTGGAGTGTTATATAGTCACCAAGTGCTGTTGGGAAGGTTATTTAAGATAGCTGAGAAGACATTATTTAAAGGTGGGGTAGGTAAGTTTCAGAAACCGGCTCGAGATACACTCTTTGTTATATTCCATGGAATGCTCTTAACATCCCGATAGCAATGAATATCTGAAGTGTTTTGACAACAAATCCATAAAAAAATGTCATCTGTGGAAGCCGTAGTACTGCTGTAAACTGTGAACATTTATGGCTGAATTTAGCTGAAAATGCAGAAAAAGCTGAATGTGTTATTAGCTGAATGGTAGCTGATTTTTGCTAAAAAGAAATGCAGAAAAAGCTTAATATTTCAAAGAAAAGGTTTAAAAAAGGTATAAACAACAACATGTATAGCCTTGATGTCCTGAAATAGCTGAATAATGTAATAGTTGAATGGGTTCTGCAGCTGAAAATAGGCTGAATGAGTTAAATATCAGATGTAAGTAGTAGTGAATGAATTTGTATTAAGATGAGAAAAGAAAGTCAAAAGGCTTGGGAAAGCAGCAGAATATTTTGACTGCAAACTTTTCGACTAAAACCATACGTCACCAATAATGTATAAAATATGTGGAACCTGTTGAAGTCTGTATCAGACAGAAAAGAATAGGCTGAGACAGTCTGTTAAAGTCCAGTCTGCAGTGTTTGTTTCTGTGCTGAGCACCTACTCAGAACACCTGTGTGAGCCCAGAGATCAAAGCTTTCAATCTGCCCAGCAACACCATGGTTACCAGCTGTAGCTTCATTAAGAATGCATTGAGGATCATATCTGACCATTTTGCCACCTGTTCAAAACTATGGCTCCTATCAAAAAATGAGCAGACCGTGAGCATCAGGGAACCCCAATGAACTGAAATATGGTTTTGTTGGGTTTTGTGTGTAAAATGTGGAGATGGGAGCAGTTTGTCTAAAGGGTACTTCTCTCTGCTCTGAAGAAAGATCCAGATTGTTTTAACATGGGAATCAATTGGGAGCTAGCTGGACTTTTTGTCTCTTCATGCCCTCAAGAGGCATTTTGTTTAATATTGTTTCTTATTTTCCAACCTCGGAGGTTTTCCTACGTTTTTCATGAAAAATTGTAATCCGTAACGGAGACCACGATCTACGGCCCCAGAGATCACCTCCGTTACACACACACACGTTGTGTTATATTCCATGGAATGCTCTTAACATCCCGATAGCAATGAATATCTGAAGTGCTTTGACAATAAATACATACAAAAATGTCATCTGTGGAAGCCGTAGTTCTGTAAAAAGCACGACCAATCACCTGAGCCGGCCCGGCTAAAGTAACTGGATGGCCTACCTGCCTGTCAGCCTTCCATCTGGGCACAGACTCATCTCGTGCCTCATTGGTCATGTGCGCGTGCGTGTGTGTTGGAGGAGGGGCTCTGTGAGGAAGGAGCAGATTCTTTCCAGCTGTGTATTTTCAAATTCTAGCGCACTCGAGCTGGTTCCTCCAAAATAGGGGAAACACTGGTTCTTGAACCTTTCCTTTCAGACGTGTATTCAAGTGTCTGTACATTTAAGCCTTTTCCTAATGGCCTAATCATTCCCTTTCTATGATGCATTTACTTTGTTGTCCAGTGGCTTCTTCCACACTGCATGGATCTCAATGGAGTAGAACAGGTTGTGCTTTGTGCAGTATGTCACAATGTTTTGAATGGCACATCTGAACCTCCCACAGGAAGATGTTTCCAAAGAGTGTGGTAGAAAGAAAAGTGTGGGATAACACTGCACTTAAACCTTCGAGTTGTCTGTATTTCTAGTCCCTTTAGTATAGCAGGCTAAATGTTTCTGAAGTGAGCTTCATACCAGTGAGTGTGGACCAGATGGAATCCCTGATCTAATGAGTGAATGAGACAAAACTGCAAGGCATGCCAGGCCTTGCCCGTCGTAAGGAAGTGGCACTGTGGCTACTAGTAAAATAGCGTGGTTGCCTTGGCCGGATACCAGGTCAGCATATATCTCATGCGTAGCACGTGGATCCGTTAGCCAACATGCCAGTTTATTAGAACTGATGTTACTTGTGATGTTATTTTAATTAGACATGTGTTAGATAATAGCCTCTCAGCTAGATTATAAAATAACCCATCCAACAGCATGTTGGTGACTATATAACACTCTCCGGTACTTCTGTTACATTTTTTGAATGATTATGAGACTGGGATTATTTACTTGATTTTGGAACTAAATAGATTGTACATTAAACCCAGGTTGTAGAATCAGTGTTAACTCCCACACTGGAGTTCTACACACTTGTGGACCGGTCTCAGCGGGGCAGACTGCCTGGGGGGGAGAGCAGACCCAGAGGGAGAGAGACTGTATCTCAGGCCATTCCTTCGTTTTCTGTGAACCACTTGTATACCGTCGTTAAAGAATGCAGTTTGATTCAGAGTTAAGTTCATTTACATTTCATTCTCATTAATGACTGAGGAACCTCAGGCCATTGCCTCCTTGAGTGAACAGTGGCACAGGCTTGCATGGAAACTTTACAAAGCAAAGGCTAATCTGAACAGAAGTCATCACAAAAGCTGTGACCGTCTGAATCAAACAGATTTCCTCCCACATTAATGTCACGAGTCTAACTAAGATAAACTAGGAGGAATAGTAACGGTGTCGTAAATAGAAACATTAAACCGATTGTCTTAAAACATTCTGAAACTTAAGAAGGTCAGGCAGAGCAGAAAGTGTTATCAGGTTATGTGAACAATTCTCAGCGTTACTTAGAGTTCCCTTTAACAACAACACATCTGGTCGGGTTGCACATGAAGCAGTTGCTTTGTTCTTCAGGGTCTATAGAACAGGAACAAGCCATTGTGCCATGAAGCCATGATCTCAGCTCATCAGCTGTCAGTCAGCTCAGGCCCCTTTTCCACCAAACCGGTTCCAGTGCCGGTTCTGAGCTACAGCCTGATTAAGCTCTGGTTCTTCCCGTTTCCACCGCAGCGGAGCCGCCTCTAAACACCGAAAACCGGTTTGTAGCTGACCCCACTCGGCTGCCCGGCAAGAACCAATACTTCACGCTTACGTCGGGGGGTGGGGGTAACCTGATCAACAACAACAAAATGCCGCAAATTCTGTTCAGCAACACAAACAACTACAAACCAGGATGGATGCCAGTCCATGTACGCAGCGGTGGATCGCTGAGGAGACACATGACCTCCTCTGGCTTTGGCCAACGCAGGAGGTACAGAGGAAGATGGACGGCACATTGCGGGCTAAAGCTATTTTCCAGCGGGAGGTGGCCCCGCTGGAAACCACCGGCCTCTGGAGCAAACAAGCAACAAGGTAAAACAACTCAAGAAAGACTACCAGGATCCTTGTTGTTGTTGTGGAACTTGTTTCCTCTGTGAAAACCCTAAATACCAGTGAAAAGAAGCTGCATGGCTGCTTGTGGTCATCGGAAAGAGGAAAGAGCTGCAAGTAGATGAAGCTGCTGGGCGCTTTCTGCAGCTTGCGTGGCTGTGCGTGAATGTGTGCTTTCTTGGGATCAGACACTACTCTCCTCCTCCTCCCTCCCTCCCTCCTCATCTGCTATCCTCCCCTCTTCCTCCCAGCGCAGGACTTCTGCTGCCAGTGAAATGCTGAGCTCACCAGGCAGCTTCTAAAAGAACAACTGTGTGTGTTTCATCATAGATCCTGACAGCTGCTCACACCTGGGTCACCCCCCCCCCCACCACAGCAGAACGTTCGATCCTGAGGCCTGATCAGGGTAAAGGCTGAGGAGGGGCTGTTAGCTGAGCATAGCAGTGGGTCAAGAGTCAAGACCCCTCAATCGGCGGTGCAATAGAGATCAAATCAAATCAAAAGAGTCCTTCCTCTGATCCTTATTGAGACAAATACTGTATAGTTTTACTTCTTCAAATGTCTACTTGAAATGAAACTGTCTGACAAAGGAATACTAATCTGTAGTTAAACTACTCGCCCCTAAACATACATATGTCATAATATAATTGTTTTAAAACATAGTAAATCTATAGCAGTAAAGCCACAGTTATCAGACATGTTCTTATCCCTAACAGTTCATGTTAGAGAAAAGAGGATTTCTTTACAGACTCTTTGATGACCTCAGATAAAGACAATGTGACGACAGGCTTTGTGAGAAAGACTGTAAAAAGGATGACAAAGCATTTTATAACACCTTTCTGTCAAACACCACCACCAGAACCACACATTCCTTTAAAGCCTGACCAAGATCCAGACGGGCCCAAAGCACCTCCACTGTGAGTCACCATTAAAGCCCGCTCAAAACATGTTACTCCATCCAGTACATGCAATCGCACAGAACTATTTTCATCAAGGCAAGGTCAGGATCCACGTTCCTGATCAACATGTTTAGAAATGATCGACTCGGCAGAAGGGGCAGCTGCTGAGTGAGGCTGCTTCCCTGCTTCCCTCTCCTTAGGTAGTACAGTACGTCGGACCGCAGCCTGAGCCCAAAATAGAAACCTCAGCAACTTGAAAAGCCTTATCCTAAAGCACTAATCTGTTCGCATGGTGTCCTCAGAGAAAGATTACATTGAAAAGAGGGTGTGGCCAATGTACAAAGCAACACTTAATAAGTGAAAAGAAAGCATGTAACAGCGAGGGCTCAGAAGGGCTCTGTGCAGTTGTTCCTTACATTGTGGAAACATGCATTGCCAGCTGACAAGCCCCAACACAGTCTCTCATTGAGCGGGAATAGTAAGATCTAGAAGCTAAAGGTTTAGCTCACAGGTTACATGATGGAGGCTTTTGTTCCAGCCAGAACACATTCAGCAAAGCAGCCGTCTCCAAACTGTGTGATGCCCAACATTACTTTTAACCTTTTTTGGACAGCCTTTATTTCGTATGGAAGGAGGCAACCCCTTACAAACGGCTGGCATTCATTGCAGGTAGCGTAGTATTCTTCCAAACACTGCCACAGGCCGGGAGGAGGGGAGAGACTGAGACACTGGGAGGGAAAACCCACCATGTTAATCTGAAGCAGTCTGAGCACACTCCACCGGAGAGCACGTCGTCAGCACAGTACTACACACTCTTGGAAACCATTAGCTATGTATTCCATATTTCTTCTAGTTACTCCCATCTTGGCACTACTGGGTGGACCCTGTAGTGTTTGGACATATGTTGGTATTGTCTCCATGGAAAACTCTTATTGGAAAACAACAAGCCAAACAACAAAGCTTCAGCTGGTTGAGCACCGAGACATGTCCCTGTCTCCTGAGGAGGCCGACAGCGCCAAGTCACACACTACCCTGCTCTGTTTCTCATTTTGCATTTCATTCCATCTATACTTTATCCACCTTTTCCATGTGTAACGCCTGCACACACTGCTGCTGTAACAACCAAGTCTCCATCTACCTTCAGCCAACTCCGTCATCATACAATCAGTATATGAAAAATAGAAAACCCAAATTATTTCAAAATGTAATAATAAAGGGGTTTACTGTTGTGTATTTACAACAAGTGGTTGTTTAGAAAGCAACAAACCCATGTTTAAAAAAGGTAACTGTTATCATAGGGTTAAAAGGTAGGCTGCAACCAAGCACCTTTTTCTTCCATTGTTGATACAATTATTTTCTTCATTTATTGATAATCAAATGTTCCAATGCTTGGTTTGTCCAGAAGAAGAAGAAGAAGAAGAAGAAGAAGAAGAAGAAGAAGAAGAAGAAGAAGAAGAAGAAGAAGAAGAAGAAGAAGAAGAAGCTTTATTAATTCTGTTTCCACTCTGTGGTACACACATGCGTTTTTATACAGGCAATACAGTACACACTTTTTACAACATGCACATACACACAGAGTTACATGCACACATGCACATGCATTGAGAGGTCAGAGCGGAGGCAGCCAGTCTAGCCGGCGCCAGTGAGCAGTTGGGGGTTAGGTGCCTTGATCAAGGGCACTTCGGCAGAGGCCCAGGGGGTGAACTGGCTCCTCTCCAGTACCAGTCCACACTCTGAACGTCCAAAGTCCAATCCCCTGCAGACTGAACCACTGTCATGTTAAGCAGCACGACTAATCCACACTAGTTGAAATGAACAGTTTTGAGAGACCGGCCGCACATTACCAAACTTTGGGGAAAGTTGGCTGATGGCAGGTCGGCTCGATGACTCTGGGAAAACAACGAAGGATGTCAAGAGAAACCCGAGCTCTTTAACTAAAACAATACTCTTTTTGTTTAGTTAAGTTTAAAGTTCGTTACAAAATTATTCATCAAATGATAAGGAACATTCATGTTAATTAGTGCAGTGTGCAGTTGCATTTGTAGTATTTAGTGGGCTGGTGAAGCAACATCGTTTAGTTTAAGATGATGTTCTGTGTTTGGAGATGAGCCGGGTTGGAGGCAAAGGGACTGAGCAGTCACTGACCACACAGTGAGGTGCAGGGAGTCTGTCCACCCCAGCCACCCACAGCGTCACCCTGCTGGCTGCCACTAAGCACCACCACATACCAGCTGAGTTAAGTGGAAGGGGCACTGCAGCAGCAGCCCTACCAAGAGGTACATTCAGCAGGGAGAGAACACCCACTCTGTCCTCTGCTCAGAGCAACACAACTGCGTCTCCTCGTTCTTCCAGACAGACGCCAGGGAGTGGAAGGAAACCAAGTGATGTGAAGACTGTCAGGTAGCAGTGAGGGCAGGGAGGATGTGGACCGCAGTGGGGGGGGCTCAAACTAAAGTTCAGAAACAGTTGATAGATGTTCATCCAGGAGTTCCTAAGGCTGCTACGCTTCACAGGAAGAGATGGTACCTAGAGAGACCTTTGAAAGGCATAACTCGCCTGTTCCTTACAGTCTGCAGGGAGACGTAGACCTGGTTTACAGTCTGCGGGGAGACGTAGACCTGGTTTACAGTCTGCGGGGAGACGTAGACCTGGTTTACAGTCTGCGGGGAGACGTAGACCTGGTTTACAGTCTGCGGGGAGACGTAGACCTGGTTTACAGTCTGCGGGGAGACGTAGACCTGGTTTACAGTCTGCGGGGAGACGTAGACCTGGTTTACAGTCTGCGGGGAGACGTAGACCTGGTTTACAGTCTGCGGGGGGGCGTAGACCTGGTTTACAGTCTGCGGGGGGGCGTAGACCTGGTTTACAGTCTGCGGGGGGGCGTAGACCTGGTTTACAGTCTGCGGGGAGACGTAGACCTGGTTTACAGTCTGCGGGGAGACGTAGACCTGGTTTACAGTCTGCGGGGAGACGTAGACCTGGTTTACAGTCTGCGGGGAGACGTAGACCTGGTTTACAGTCTGCGGGGAGACGTAGACCTGGTTTACAGTCTGCGGGGAGACGTAGACCTGGTTTACAGTCTGCTTTTCTCAAGAGAACAAAGATCAAGAGAAGAAGCTATCAAAGGAGCGGTCGTTCACACACCATTGCTTTGTCGGCTTATTCTTCCAGTGTTTGTTTATCAAATGTGTAAATCGTTAGAAACAACTACGATTTAGCCGATTCAATTGTAATCATCTTCAATGTAACTATTACATTTGCATAAATACAATGAATGAAATAGCTCTAGGTTAAATGTGAGAACATGGCTTCTTAAGTTACGCTCATTGTATATTGTTGGGTTTGGAGCTTTTCGTTTGGTTTGCTTTTTATAAGGAGTTCTGAAGAAGCACATCCACCCACTCAAAACTATTACAAAAAAGCACCTTAAAGCCTTAATTAAGTTAATCCATTCATCAAAACCATTTTTTTATATATTTGTATCTTTTAAATATTTGTAACTGCTTGAAAGCACTGATGCTGTGCCAACACATCTTCCCATGTTGGCATACATAAAGTATCCATCTATCTATCAAGCATATATACATCTATACAAAACAATGGTTGAACCAAAATATTTGCTGTTATAATAAATGTTCTAATTGAATAAAGAAGCCATTAGTTCAATAGTAAATGCACGTTTGCTGTGTTTTGGAAGGTACAATATTACATTGGAACTAAATGGCAATACATTGGACTTACTTCCAGAAAACACTTCCTACTGTCAAACAGCTCCAGGTAAGCCCTTAGGAAGGAGGACACATTGCTCACAGACTTAGCTGGCCTCAGATCCAACGTGGTGACCTTCTGCTCCATTGCAGCTGGAGCTTGGCTGGCAGTGCTGTCTCTCAACACTCACTGCCAGCCAATTGAACACAATGAGACGCTTTGCACTCAGGCGCTTAGCGATGACATGCCAAGTATGCACCAGCCAAATCTCCAGCCTTTATTGCCTTACAAAATGCACTTACTGTATGTCATCGTGCTCTTTGAAGCACACAGACAGCAGGACATTAACAGCACTTCTGTCTTTGGTCAGCTCATTCCATCAGTTCAGTTATCGGCCCTGAGAAGCCTGTCAGGCCCACGCTACATGCTGTGTCTGTGTCGAGCAGCAACAAGGCAATGCATTATTCAATCCGAGTAAATCTAAACGTCAGACACAGAAGGTCAACAGGCGTTCATCGCTCATCTGAAGGAGTTTCTGAAGCATCATGCTCTCCGCAGAGGGAAATAATAACCTTTTATCAAGCATTTTCTTAACATGATAAGGTTCAGACAAAGTAAGACCGTGACCAGCACACACAATGTGCTTCTTTTAAATGTTGTGCTAAGAATATGGATTGGTGGTGCAGAAGTAGATATCAAGGCATTCCTGCTTCAGGGTATTGCTGGACGTCCGTGTGTGTGTCTGAGGAAAAACCCTCCACCGGAAATGCTTCCCACAGCTGTTGGGAGTATCATTCTCCACCTTGAGGCCAACCAAAAGACACATAGCAGCCGGGTCACGTGACTCTTCTGCTGCGGAGATGCCATTCGCTCTTATTCCAGCCCTCTCCAAACATTCAAGTCATACCCTTCTCCCTCAGTGGGCCGGCCCTCTGCCGACATCAGGGTTTCCCCACGACGATCCAATACACACGACAAAGACCTACTCACACATGCATGGGGATTACTACAATATAATATGCTTTGTTATATTACAAATAGTTAATAGTTAAGTTAAAAGCAGTCATTTTGGAATTCACTTGTTGCAAAGCACAATAATGGATAGAAGTAATGAAGGTAGAGAGGACTCATCGCTGTATTGTGTGCTAACAGTCATTCCATAAATCAGAATAACACATTTGCTTTTCACAGGAAGTTAAATCTCTACCATTACTTATTTCACAAACAATTCAAAAGTGCCCATGAGTCTTCCTCTTGAGGGAATACAGTGGTCCCCCCCTCTCCCTCCAGCCTCTGGTCCCCCCCTCTCCCTCCAGCCTCTGGTCCCCCCCTCTCCCTCCAGCCTCTGGTCCCCCCCTCTCCCTCCAGCCTCTGGTCCCCCCCTCTCCCTCCAGCCTCTGGTCCCCCCTCTACCTCCAGCCTCTGGTCCCCCCTCTCTCCTCTGAAATCCACTAGCCCACCTTTCAAGGCTCTGCTGAGGAACGTAGGATGGAATGTTTTACAATGGGGCGCACTATACTATGGGCAAACTCTTAAATGAGAAATGTAGAATACAGTGATTCTGATGAAATATAACTGGCTTTAGCTTTGAGTGCGTTTACTACGGGAAGCGGTTGTCACCCCTGATTCGTTTAAGGACGGTCAGAAATGCTAACGTTTGCTGAAAAGACGTGTTTGCACAGTGTCAGGGTACGATGAATAGTGGAACCTTTCTTATACTGACTTTTGGAAATCAATTGTGCCGTGGGATTACTCAAATTGTCTTTTGGAATATTGTGTCAATGTTATATTGTTCATATCTTATTTTAAGTATAAATGTAATGTGTTATTATTATATCTAATCCTCTACTGTTAAAAGTCATTTGGAAGAAACACAGATAACATTAAAGACTTGAGGCATTTGAGGTAAATGACCTTTACCAACCTCTACCAAGATGAATGACTGACCCCATCAAAACATGTTCTAACAATATGCATTTCTTTTCCTTTGTTTCTTCAGATAGGATTTATTCATTCACATCCGAAATGTGTGTGTCTGCTGTTAAGAAAAAGAAAGCAGATGATATGGCCGTTGGTTTCGTGGTCCAAAACAAAGTGTGGGCTGCGCGGTGAGACCTGGGAGCCAGATATGTCTGCACTCACCCTGCCTTTGTTAAGGGGTAACGCTGCACGTTATAGCAGCTCTGCGTATGGCCAGTCTCAGGACACATCGAGATGCTAAACCATCAGTGCTCTGGACAGCAGGGTGGGCACGCAGTGATCAGCTGTGGAGAGGGGAACACAGCTGGCAACGTAGACTGGCACTAACAGGCGTGACCTGGAGGGGGCAAGCGCCAGACTGGCCTGCACAGACAGCAAGTAAACACACACACACATTGACACACACTCCTCTAAGGAATACCACAGCAGACCGGATCTGTTATGACACCTCTAACCAGGAGCTGAGGCAGGCCAGAAGGTTTAGGAGGCCAAAGGGTGCCAAGAGAGAGAGGAGAGAGGGGGGGGAGGAGAGGGGTGCAGGCTGGACTTAGCTAACCCACATATCCCTGAACTGAACCCTCCTCTTCACACTGAAGAGGAGTTTGTGGCAACAGGGAAAATGCTAGGCCAGTCCTCTTAAATGAATCCCACTTTTACAAGCTGTCACCGACATGCGCCTCTCTTGTTTCTGCATTTAAAAGAAACCTGTCTTAGCACATTGTGGATGCAGGGAGAAGTCTCCACAGGCTTAACCTGTGTGGATGTTTGCCATGGTGGTGTGCAATCTCTAGTAATAAACAATCCTGTTTATAGTGTTATGGGAAGCACGGGTTCTTTTCTTCCCCCAGAGCTCAGATGGTTACATCCCAGATGCGAAAGGTTGCAAAACATCAGCAAATATACGGTGTAATTTAATAGACCGCTGCTGCAGGAAGAACTTCACCGAGACCCTCACAGGCAGTAGCCAATGGCAAAGCTACATTAAACCACAACAAACAAAGGCTCTTCAGCTGGGTGGACTCTCCACCACGCCCTGACAATATTTGTTCTGAGTGAGATAGCAAGCGAGTATAAGAGCCCGAGGGCTACACTGCTACTGATAGGACACTACATCAAAGCCTTTTCCCATGGTTTGTGAGAACAGCAACGTTGACCGGGATGAAAGACCTTCAGCAGACTGTGGGAGAAGTGATGAAGGAGAGAGTAGTCCCCGTGTGGAATTCACAAACAGCTCAAAGTCACACAGGGTTTCTGTTCTGCATCTGCAAGAAACAGTTGCGGGGACGCGGGGCCAGAACCTGCCCACAGACCAGCAAGGGAGTGATAAGACGGCAGCCTGCAGATCCATCATGCAGACAACAAGCAGCTGGGAGGCCACCTCACTACTCATCTTCTTAATCACTACAGACATTGAAGATTCCCATTAACCTTCTTTCACAGGCATCTCTCTGAAGACGACCAAACACAATTGGATTCATTTCGATTGCTGATTGGCAGGCGGTGCATCCAGTATCATGTTTTATTGTGAAGGCTTCTGCAGCCTTAATCAATAGTATCAAAGTCGAGGTATCTGCAAAAACAGGAAGCTTTTATTTGACAGGCCAGAGACTTTTAAAGACAGCTGCACAGAAACCGAGACACTAGCCTCCCCCAAGCCAGTATGCAGGTTCAGGATGTCATGGGAGGTCTGGAAACACTCCAGTAAAGATCAGTGCAGTGTGTAAAGATCAGTGCAGTGTGCAGTCAAGTATTTGTTTGAGAGCAGAGAAAAGACACATGTGCCCCTTTCACACCAGCGCCTTTTCAGCTCCGGCTCGGAGCTAGAGCCTGAAAAGCGCCGGGTTTTCCAGTTCACACCGGAGCTGCGCCGGCTCTTAGCTCCGGAATCCGCTTCATTTCCAGCTCCAAAAAATTGTCGGTCCAGAGGCAAGAGCTTTGGAGCTAAGAGGCGACGTCGCTTACGTCTCTCTTACGTCGAGGCGTGCAGGAAACTAAACCCACCTCCCCTGAACATGGGTCGACTGTTATGCCTGCCTACAAGCAGTAGTGCCTATAAACACACTTTATAAAGTCAGGCAGCACTAACCAGGCTTCGTGTGATTCTGTTTATTTGTGCCTTACTTTGACCATCCGTTCACTGTTATCGATCATTGTGGAGAGAGGCAGACGTGTTGTTTTGTATTATTGCAGCTATCGGATGCAAGTAGTCAGCTTAGCTTCGGTTGCTATGCCAACATCACCCGTTTTATACCAGAGAAACTTTCATAACAGGGTTGTGATACCAAACAGCGTCAATTCAGACTGACACACATTCACTTAGGCTAAGGGGAACTGGGGATATGCATCAGCTGCTTGTGTGAGTCGGACAGTGAATACTTTAGAGCGGCCGCTGCAGTGTGAGCTAACCGGGAGCTAACGGGAGAATAAAGTCCCGTGGAAGAGCAGCACTGCAGCGGTCGGTAAATGCTGCAGAAACACATTAATAAACAATGAACCACGGCACTCTGGAGCAAAGCATAAGGTTGGAGAAGTCGTTATTCAATTTATTCTGGCTTCGTGTGATTAAAAGCAACACGATCATCGACCCGACGCAGTTGTTGTTGTTGTTGTTGTTGTTGTGAGCTGCCGTTGGGAGGCAAATCAGCGATGTAAACGGTGACGTCATGACGCAGCAAGGGCAGCTCTGGGGCGCCAGTGGGCGGTGTGCACAGAGCGGGAGCTGAAAAGGGAAACTGGAGCTGAACCAGAAAAGCTCCCGCTCGGAGCTAGAAACTGAAAAGCGCTGGTGTGAAAGCCGCATGAGAGACTGTAATAAGGATTAAAGGAGACGGAATGAAGAGGCAACAGGAGAACACACCAAGCCAAAGCGGGCCAAGACCCTTGCAATGAAGTTTGACACATCTCAACTAATCTTTTCAGGTTGTAATTTCTTCAAAATACATATCTTGTCACTGCACACAAGTGTGCGCTTTTCTCCATCAGACGATTGTGTAGTATCATTCAAGCTCAAAAGTTGATTATATTGTTTTAAACTTGCTAACAATGGAGATAGTTACAATTACTCTCTGCATACTTATCATTTAGGGCTGTCCCGAATACCATTTTTCGGGCTCTGGATATTCGGTAGTAATCAGCAGCGAATATTCGGAACGGAGAGAATTATTATTTGTTTAATAAAAAAACATTTTCCAAAAGGTTTCATAACACGCTCCGAATCCGAGACACCTGACAACACTTTGTTAAGCAGAAGCGCAGAGAGAGCATACCATTACGATTTATACTTATAACATTTATATTTATTTCCAAGCAAAGTAAGTGCACGTTTTTATCATGTGTAACGTTACCGTTTAAATGGCAGATAAAGCAGCTTCATCATGGCAACTTGACAACAGCTAAGCTAGGCTACTACTTACAGCATCCAGGTGACTTTTCAGAGTTGTCGTGCCACCGTGGTAGGCCAGGTTCTTATCGCATATTTCTTCTTATCGTCGTCCAATTTAAAATGGTCCCACACAGCTGAAGTCTTCTGCATTTTGTGTTCAGGTGTGTGAAACCAGGTGAAGCGAGACGTTCGCGTTCGTGACTGAGTGAAAGCGATGTCGGAGCCCAGGCTGAGATTGTATATATTTCCGCATTTTAACAGTGCAATTCAAAAGTATAAATATAGTATAAGAATATGGCAATTCGCCTTTATTGATAGCATACATTTAGGAACAAAATTAAAAAAACGAATATCCGAATAATGAAATTAAACCCGAATAGTTGGCCAACGAACGAATATTCGGGTACAGCCCTATTATCATTATTATGATACGATTGAACATGCACCCCTAAAAATGCAAAACTAAGCATGCAACCAGAGGTGTTTCTGTGTTAGAAAGAGCACTTTGAGAGGAAGTGTTTGTGTCACACAAACATGCACACACGTATCCTGCCACAGAGGCTACTGTGTGCACAGCTCTGAGAAGCAGAGAGGACAAAGATAACCGCTCAACCATCTTCCTGTGCACCGGCACTGGTTCAAAAAGTAGGAACAGCGCTCATGTGGAGCTGCAGTAGCACGTAACACTGACAGGCCGGAAGATGTGTGGATGTCTGAGAACGGGGAACAGGGCTTCTTGGCCCTGCCAGTCCAAATCGGGACGGCAATCTGAAATCTAAGAGATCTTTTCTGCTTATGAATTCAAAACAGCCCATAACTCAGGAAGAATGCCACACTGCTGGCAGCTTGTCCTTTTGGTGATAAACCATGATGGAGTTAACATTTAGTATTATTTGTGATCTTAAAAATATAATACACATGGCTCGCCAACTAACACAGAACAATTGTACTCCTAAAACCTGTGGGTTTTATGTCAAAATAAACACAAGTCCGAGAACAGGAAGTAAACAGGTTTTCTGAGGACTCAACTGTTTGCGTGGTAAAATGAAGCTGTTGCGACACCACATTTTTTTTCCACCCAGAATAAAAGGCAATGTAGTCCGACTGGTCTGCTGCTTCTGTTGACCAACGAATCGTAATAAGAAACAAGGTTAAAAATTAACACTTGGAACAGAACACTGATCCCACTTGCAGTGCCGAAGTATCTGAAGAGCTGCACTGCTGTCTGTGTAACACTGGTTAAACTGCTTCTGGTTTCAATTAGTGTAATGCTTTATTCAAAAGGAAGCAGGCAGAGGAGCTCTACTATATATTCCTTTACTATATATCCTCTACTATATATTCCTTTAACCTGTTCCCCCCCCCCCCCCCCCCCGGGGGGGGGGGGGGGAACAGATGCCCTCAGACGCTTCATCTGCAGGAAACAGCGTCTGAGGGCATCTTAATATTCAAAAAACTATAAATGTTTTATATCCATGTAACTGGAAGAAACTCAGCTAACTGATATTTTTTTTCAATGGTAACGTGTGTGTATATGTGGAAATTCCCATTTGATTCTATTGGCTCTAACGGTAGAAAAGAGATGTCTATCACCAAAATCGACCGATGGGTTCCAGAGAAACGGTAAAAACGGCCATTTCCACCCAAATCACCTCAGAGGTGGAGTTATTTTTGCTAAACCTCTCAAAAGGTCAAATGTCACTTGTTTTGCATCAATCTTGATACAGGGTACTTATTATATGTTGTACTTTGGATTCCTAAAGCTTTTAGTCTACTAACCCATCATCCAAGGTGAGTTTTCACTATAAGTAAAAAATAATTTTTGGACGGACACTATAATTTACAGTTTTTTTACATGTTCAATCTGAATTTTCTTTAAAATAAAAAACATCTATATTGATTCTGACTTTTCTACATTCAACTCACAGGTTTATCATTACTTTGAGAAAAAAGATTATTAATTTAACCCTTTTAGAAGTGTAGTTATGGTCATTTGTTCTGGAAATGTCATTTTCGAGCCTGAGACCTGAAAAACAGGCTCAGTGCTTAACAGGTTTAATTGATGGCTGTGTATGGGGCTGCGAGTGGAGCCTCGCAGTTTTTCAGTATGATATGTGAAGCTCATTAGCTAGCCAACATGTATCTAGCAAATGTTTAGCAAAATATTAGAAGTGAGGCTACGAGACTAACGTTAGGTCTACTGTGATAGCCTCACTTTTAATAGTTTGCAAAACATTAGCTAGCACTAGTGTGTTGCAGTTGCTAGCAGCTTATTGGGATTTTATGCTAGATAGACAGGCATTGTTTTGATTAGGGTTGCTCCGATCGCCAATTTCGGGGCCGATCGCCGGAATCAGTATCGGCCGATACCGATCGCCGATCCGATCGAGTGGGCGGGGCCTAAATGGAAGATTTAAACATCACTTTAAATCTTCCATTTAAAGTGATGTTTAAAACTCAGTTAATGCTCATTCTCTGGAGCTTCCACACACAACAATCAACTTAATTATTACATTCAAATGATGTACATTATTCAAGTTTACATTCACTTTGGAGAATAACACGGGAGAAATGAGCGGAAGCGCTGGCTTTTCCTCTCTCCCCCTCTTGACAGCCTGTCAGTATCTCATGCAGCTCACTGATCCAGTAATGAGTGACCCGACAGTGAAGAATAAATGTATTTATAAACTAGTTTAGCTTTTTCCAGAGGTAGATAAATAGCTAAGTGTGTTAGGTCTAACTCTTGTGTGTTTTGCTCCGCTCACCGGTCCGGCGGGCGGAGCTGCAGGATTTCTGCTTCACACACGTTGCATACCGCTATTTTACTGTCTTTTTCAGACACCTTAAAATAATGCCAGACCGGTGCCGCACACAAAGAAAAGTGTCAGGTATTTTACGCCATGCGATCGGCTCTCGCGATCGGCTCTCGCGATCGGCTCTCGCGATCGGCTCTCGCGATCGGCTCTCGCGATCGGCATGTTTAAAGAGCACCGATCGATCGGTAGAGAGTGAGTATCGGCCGATGTCGATCGGTGACCGATCGATCGGAGCATCCCTAGTTTTGATGTAATAAATTAAGCATTATTGTTAGTTAAGCATGTCAGCCTGCAGCCCCACTTCTTGTCTCTCTCTAACTCATAGCAGATGGCTGCACTAAAGAAAAGGGCACAGAGGAAACCAGTTGTAAGATGTTTAAAAGTTCATTAAACATAATATAGGCTATGCTTAAATGCATTTCAAATAAGTTGTGTTGAGTTGTGTTGGAGTTTGTGTTATTCTACATTTTGACACCAAGATTTTCTGATTTTACTGCAAATGTATATCGGTTCCAAATATCAGTTATCGGTCTGCTTGATTACTAATAATCGCTATCGGTATCGGCCTTGAAAAAGCCATATCGGTCGATCCCTAATCCACGTATCTGTGAACCAAATTTGAAGTCACAGGGAAAAAAATTGTTTTGTAGCTTGGAGAAAATATATGAACTTAGTGATGAAATGTTCACTTTGGAGCGAAGGGGGCGGAGCTATCAGAAAGACGAGGCGCAAGCTCGGGTCAGTCACACACAGTCACAGCCATAGTCAGGTAGAGCCGGATGACTGCGGGGCCCATGTTACCCCTTTCACACTAACACGGTTCCAGGGAAGGTTCAGAGCTAGAGCCTGAAAAGCACCGGTTTTTCCTGTTCACGCCGCCGCCGGCTCTTTCCCCCCGAAAACCGGTTCTTACCAAGCTTGAAAAATGTATGGAGAGGGCGGCAAATAAAAGTTGAAACAAGCAGTAGCGCTGAGCAAAGTGATTAGAAAGCAACCAGACATTGCTAAAGTCAGGCAGCACTAACCAGGCTTCGTGTGATTCTGTTTATTTGTACCTTACTTTGACAATCCGTTCGCTGTTATTGATCATTGTGGAGAGAGGCAGACGTTTTGTATTATAGCAGCTATCGGGTGGAACCAATACATGGGCTGCTCAGGTTGTCGTGTCCGACTATCACAAGTAGAATCATAATGAGAAATACACTGGTAAAATGTGCCTGTAGGAAACGGCTTATACCACAATAGGATAGCAATAGCAAGTAGTCAGTTTAGCTTTGGTTGCTATGCTAACATCACCCATTTTATACCAGAGAAACGTTCATAACAGCGTTGTGATGCCAAACAGCGTCAATTCAGACTAACACACATTCACTGAAGGGGAACTGGGGATATGTGTCAGCTGCTTGTGTGACAGTCAGACAGTGAGTACTTTGGAGCGGCCGCCGTATGATTAAAAGTAACAGTCATCGACCCGACGCAGTCCCCCATTGTTATTGTTGTGAGCGCCGTTGGGGAGAAAATCAGTGACGTAAACTGTCACGTCATGACGCAGCAGCGGCAGCACCAGTCGGGCTCTGGGCGGTGTGAACAAAACGGGGACGGAAAAGAAAAATCGGTTCCGAACCAGAAAAGCTCTAGCACGGAGCTAGCACGGGAGCTGCGTTGGTGTGAAAGGCGCAACAGACTGTGGCTGTGACTGTGTGACTGACCCGAGCCTCGTCGTTCTGATAGCTCCGCCCCTTCGCTCCAACCCCCCTCCCTCCCCCACATCTCAGGTGAAAATTACTTTAGCGACACATTCATCGCAAGAAGTGTAGCAAAAGTCAAGACTGCAGATTCGTCGATGTATTCTGCCACAGAGCAGATTCGTCAAGTTGTAATGACTGATTTGAGAGGTTGTAATAACCAAGTTGCAGTTTAATGGAAAATATATTTAAAAAATCTGTATTTTTCTGCAAGTGAACATTTCATCACGAAGTTCATTTTTTTTCTACAAGCAACAAAACGTTTTTTTCTTTTCTTCTGTGACTTCAAATTTGGTTCACAGTTACGTGGATATTTTTTACAAGTGTACATTTGGTTCACAGGTACGTGGATATTTTATACAAGTGTAAATGTATGCGCACAAGCTCAGATTTTTTTCCTGCAAGTGCTCACATCAGGTTTTACAATCTCTCGCATTTTGCACCATATCTACCTTCATAGCAGTGCATCCTATTTCATAACAATATTCTGCAAAGAACCTTGAAAAAAGCTGCTTTTTAATTATTTCACTGCATTCAAGCATTATTTAATATGTAACATTACAAGTGTCAATTATGATGGTATGTATTTAGCTGAACCATCCACCAGTTCAGGTGGATCGGACGAGGACGGTGTGTCGGCGTTGTTCGACAGCGGTGCGGTATGCTAGTGGTAACACGTCAAACATGCGCAATCACATCCGAGTCAGTCTCAGTCCCCAGCGAGAGGGCTTTCTCGACTGCAGGTGACATAGTTACCGCCAACAGATCTGCCCTCACTACTGACAACGTAGACTAACTCATCTTTTGAAGAACAACTTGAAAATAGAGTAAAACTTGAGTACCTTTATTTAGGCATAATGGCCTCACACACACACACTCACAAGTTAATTACACATGTTAGACATTGCTCCTAAAGGTACAGATTTTATTTTGTTTTATATTTATCATTGTATTTATTTTACATTGTGATTGAAACACTTTATTATTTATTTTAATATGTTCAAGACATTCTTTTTAGTTGTTCAGCTTATTTAACCTTTTTGTTTGACATCAGCCAATATAAATAATATGGCCATCTGAGTGTTACTGTTTGTGGTTTGTTTTTAACTGTAATACAGTTAATGATTCCAAATGTTAGAGTTCCTTATTTTCATACCAAAACTGGCACTACTGTTACAAATAAATAACAGCAACAAAAATTATGCATTTGGAACTTTTTTTTGCTTTTCCTTGTTGTACCGAACCGTGACTTCTGTGAACCGTTACACCCCTAGTAACTTTACAAACATTCAACTATAATTAACAGTGAACTTCATATTATATTCCACATGCTGATGAGTAAGGACTGCACTATTAAACTAACTAGGTGAACATGTTTTTTTCCCAAAAATATTTAGCAGGGCACATTTAGGCTAAATGATGTAACTGCAACTTCTTTAGACTAATATTGTGGTTCAGTATGCAAAAGCCAGCATATCATCTGTTCTTCCAGGCCTTCCTGTTATGACACAAGTAAATGAACCGATCCATCATGTATTGAGTTGTTTTGCTATATGTAAGAAGAATATTCTTCTGACTAAACATGAAATGTTATCATGATGACTTAAAACGGTAGGATGTAGTTTCTCTGAGGTGGCAGTGAGGCTGCAGATATCGTCCCCCTTCTTTTTCAAGTGTGTTTACAGTGGGGAAAAGCGTAAGGACGCAAAAGGCCCTCTGTAGAGCCAGATTTAGGTTTGACCATTCTGAGCTACTTGATGAACATAGTAATGCATGATAGCAGAGCCAGGAGGACCTGCTGCCTATTAGGGGTGCAACAACTAATCGACTTAATCGATTACCAAATTATTTGCCAACTAATTCAGTCGTCGATTCGTTGGTGACGTCATCACGTGCGTTTTACGCGCCGTTAAGCTACAACGTTATTGGTACTGGAGACATTTAAAAAATACATGTCATGTATTATTGAAACAAAAACATTATATCGCAGTCTTAGTGTGGCCAGCTCGTTTATAATATGTAAAAAGACAAACAAATGCGTCTATGATGTATTTTCGATCAGACGAGATCTCTCCCTGGTCTGTGTGCGAGGGGGCGGGGCCGTTTACACACACGCGGCTGCTACATGCAGCAACACACTGCGGAGATGGCGGAGAGAACGCTGCTCCGAGGTGTGGTTAAACTTTACCCGTCTCGTTGCTCGTTGCCAAAAGTGCAATAAGAGTTTAGCATGTAAGGGCGGTAACAAGAGCAATTTGTCTAAACATTTATCAAAAGTGCTCCACATTCAGACGGAGGAATGCACCGGGTTCCACTGTCTTTCTAGCAGCTCTGTGGCCCCGTCCACGAGTAACGTTTCCACGTCAGGTGTTATGCATGCTAGCAGCAACACACGGAGTTAACTACATTATATAAACATGGGGTAATGATTTGAGGTAACTGAATTAGTTAGTTTGTTAAAGTTTCAGCTATTCTGTTTACAATTCTGTTATCACATTATTTATTATTTGCTAAAACACTGTTGTTTCTTTTGATGTGAAATATTATTTATTTAATTTAAATGAAAAGCAATATTCATTTTGTAAACAATTTGTTTAGTTAATTTAATAATATGTATTTTTTAATCAAGTATTCATCTTTATTGTCTTCATTGTTAGTTTCCACATGCCTAAAACAACCTCAAGCTAAATCTAAAAGTTGATGGCTAAATAAGAGCGCTTGAGAAATTGTGCAAGGCGTAATAGTCCGAATAGTCGATTAATCGTTTCATTAATCGATAGATTAATCGACTATCAAATTAGTCGTTTGTTGCAGCCCTACTGCCTATACACATACACTCGGTGAACAGCCACTATGGCTGGCTCAAAAAGGGAGGCAGCCCCCCTCCAATGTGAAAATGCCCAACGGAAATAAAGATGTACAAAAAAGGTTTTGTTCTTGGTTTCTAATTGCCTTGGTTTCCCCTGATTATGGCTCTGCCACTCTACAAATATTTAGATGAGTCAAATCCTTGTTGCAAACGTGTTGTTAACTGTTCTTGCTTTAGCTTCCTGCAGCATATACTCATGGACACTCGCTCGACAACATGTTTCTCTTAAAACAATATGGGCTAATGTGATCATTTATGGATGTGACTTAAAAGCAGTGTTGGCCATTTTTTGTTAAAAATGGTTGTTTTACGGGCATCAAAGCGTGTGGTAGCAGAGCATTTTACAAGTTGTCACAATGGCAATGGGACCAGGTGTTTCCCACCCTCTGATTGTTGTTTTTTTTCTTTTGTTGCACGTTTTATTATTTGGTAGCCAAATGTTCCAGGGACAGGACCAACAAGCTGCCAGGTAAATTCTCCAACCCGCAGGTAACCAGGACAAGTAGCCCTCTACGGCTCAAACTGCTCTGTGCATATGTGGCTTTCCAGGGCCACTCCCCGGTGTGCATGTGTGCACAATGTGAAGTCAAAGAGCACAGATAGGGAACTCAAGGTTTGTCTGCAGTTGTATTTTAATTTGTTTAATGAGCTGCTGAGTCCAAAACTAAGTTCTTGATTGCTTTGAGGAATCAGTCATCTCATGAGACGACCCACTTCATCCAAATATAAAGGAGCATCTAAGAAATGCTCTAAATGACAACCAACAACATGGAGACATCTAGTTTCCAGCCACTAAATAAGGAAGCAGTCAGTGGCACTCACTTTCCAGATCGACCATGTGGTGAGCTCCCAGAACATCACTGCTCTCTTTTATCATCCAGTCTTTATCATTCCCCCGAACAGACATGCCCCAACATTCATCTCTCCACGACCTTATCTGGGTAACCTCATTATCTGTGCGTTACAGCGACGCCGATGCAGTTAGTCCGTTTGTCATGTAAAACTTGGCTTGTCATCATGTCTGCTAAATAAATGGAACTTTATATCTTATTTAGATAAAGTTATAAATACAGCCTCTTTTAAAGCTTCACTTATAACAAATCATCAGCCAACACTTTAGCTTTAAAAAAGGAGCTTTTTGGCCTCATTAAGCCTTCTGTTGCGGTTTCACAGGGCACAGATGGGCTGTGTTTCACCTCGTACAACTGTGTTTCAGCAGCAGGCAAATGTGTTGAGCAAACAAGCTTTAGCAAACCAAACGGAGGCTGCCCAGAATTGCATGTACAAACTAAAGGCCCTGACACAACGTCAAATAACTAGTATGGACAGAGCTGACATTTACAAAGACAATGGCCAGCAATCACATACATTCTGCACCTCCGTAAGGGGGAGTAACTCGACATAACATCAGGAGCCTGAAGAAGTAGAACTATGGGTGTAGTCGTTGTTATGCTACGTACATTAAAACTTGTTCACATGATTTGAACTCACCACTTCCATTCCAGGCCATGTTGCTGATTCACAGAAACTGAACAGCCAATCAAAGTGTTTCATTAGCTAAAAGTGCATACAATGCAGGACACACCAAAAAGCATGGCTGACATCCCATAAGGGGCTTGGTGTGTCGAGGGGCCTTAAGTTCGATGCTAAACTGGTCAAGAACGCCAAGCATGTAAGAACTAGAGAGGAAGTGTTCATCACAGCGGTTCATCTAGCCACACACCTGGACAGGTAGCCTCCTTGGGACTTACGTACAGCAGCTGCAGAAACACAGTTCCATATAAATGCTTATGAGGGTCTGCAGAATGTGAACATATTTAGAAAAGACACTTATAAAAGGGTCAGAATGTATCAAGGCTGTGGGTTCCTGAGCTTGTTGGGGAGTTATTCTGCCTCGCATAACCACAATAAAAATACAAAAATGAATGCAGCTTTACAGCGTCAAAACAATTCAATGATGCATAACTACAAAGGGCGACAGAACAGCACATCTTCAATGATCTCGTGCATGTGTGATCATAGTTGTGGACAATTTGCAAAGCCACTGCAAAGTAGGCGACCCTACAAAATGCACTCTGCAAAATCAGCCCCCATGCATGCAACTTAACCCTTGAACTGGAGAGGACCATGAGCAGGCAGCATGTGTAATGGAGGACTCCATTTAAAGCGAAGAAGTCAGGAGAGCTCAACAGGGGGAGGGGGCTTCAATAAGAGCCTCTCTTCCTGACAGCCACACACTGCAGTGGGGGAGGGTTGAAAACACCAAGCCCTCTTCTTGAAACTGCAGCAATGGGCATAATGGGATGGATCCTTCCATTCCAGCTATGTGATACTTATTCTAGAGAGCTGTTTGAAAGAACATCAAGTTGAACAACTCAAAATCTGTAGCCTCTGAAAGAGAAGCTGCTCTGGCACAGAAAGAGAAAGGTAAGCCAGCACAACTGACTGCCCTGTTGATCCAAACAACAAGCATTTGTACTCCATCCAAACACACTCAGATGTAGTAATTTCCCCTCCTCCGGTGACAGGGCTAAAACTACACACCCCAGCCCTCTGCTCTGATTGGTGAGACGTTGTTGTGCAAACTGCGAATGATAAATCAGGAAACAGGTTTTTCTGGAAAGAAGATTAAAGTATTGGCACAGAGCTCGACAGAACATGCCACAACCGCCGCTTGTTGTAAAAGTTCTTAAACACAAGCGTTAGTCCCGTTTGTTTCTTGTACCAAAGCAAACACATAAAGTCAACCAATTGTTCACCTCTGTCAACAAGAATCAAGCCAACTTGAACACTCCGAGTTAAGAAATATCTAATCTGTGCCCAGACTTAGTTGTGTAGATTTGACCTGTTAACATATTCAAAATGACACTCAAACAAGCAATTAGCAGCTTGCTATTTTGTGCAGATCCTGATCAAAATCCTGATTTAGCATGACCAAACAGGCTCCGAGGGTTAGGTGCAGCTCTCCAAAGAGTGGCATATAAGCAAGGCCTCTTACCAACATATTTGCCCTGCTACAGGCACACATGGTTTCAGTTAGGGGTCTGCACCTATAAACAGTGGGCTGTGGTAGCTTATTGGTCAGGAAGTGCAATGTTGACTGCGAGTCAAGACAGGCACAAGCTGCTAATGAAGGATACACACCTTTACAGTGTGGCTTGACAGCACCGTTTGGATTGGAGGTGTTCAGGAAAGGGACTGTGAGCTCTTTAGAGTCAAATAAGAAAAGACAGTCGGATAAGATGTACTTGCCATACAGCACAACCAATGTTTTGCATATTTTAACTGGTGGCTGCTGTTAATGTTAACATAACACTTTGTCAGTGTAGACCACCACAAATTACCCATCATCAAAGTATGTGTTTTATATCTGCATGATTAAATGTAACTGAGACTACATGAAAACAAGCAATAAGACAAGGCAATGGCAGAGATATACCTACCTTGGAACTGAAGTTTGCTAAAATGACTTAACCATGTTCTGTCAAAACTATGAAACAACTACCATGTCTCTTGGTTTCCAATAATGTTGGCTCACAAACAAATATACATCTTAAAGAATTGCTCAAAATGTGCCACCTGTGCCAACAGCTATTGGCCTCACAAGAATAAACATGTTAGAAAAGTGTAAATCATGACAGGTTAGAGAAGCTCGTGATGAACATCTCTCATCTTAACTGAAACAAGAATACAAACAAGTACTGAGCTGTCAAAGGCCCAGACCCACCCCCTATTAAGTTTCCATCCCAAATCAAACCAACCAGGAACATCATATCCAGGAGGAAAATGTCAGAAAGCACCAAACTGGCCATCAGCAGATTACATAAAACTACCGAACTCAGACTGCAGTTATCATTAGTTTAACTTACTCACTGTAATGTAACTATTGTGCTATATGTGCTTCGTGGAAACTTTAAAACAGACAGCAATCATTTAGCGAAGCTTGGAGGAAGATTGCCCTGTGTATCATTCGCTGACACAAAACTGTTACAAAATGGAAGGTTGCTTAAACAAACACACCGTTTCAGTGTTATATTAAAGTTATCAACAACTAAATGAGATGTACCAGCTGTATTCTGAAGATTGGTGGATAAGGCGGTTCAGTGAAGCTTTCCTGATTTAACATTTCCATCCACGACGTTTCAGAGAGCTCGATGGAAAAAGTATCCCAACATGGTCTACAGAGAATATAGCGTCAGGCAGTGTTTGCTCAGATAAAAGGCACATGATATATAACGTTATTCACAGATATCCACATTAAAGCGGCCTGAACATATTTTCTTTTAAACTTCAGACAGAGGTTTGCCAACTCGGCCGAGACGGAAACAGCCTCCAAACAAGTTAGCCAACTGAGCTAACACAGCTAGCGGCTAGCTCCAGACAAAAACGTTTTCTACATCTGAAAAGTTTCACTTTATAACCGAGAGGGACGGTGTTAAAAAGCTCTCATCGCACAGGGCGCTCTGATGCTTTTTCTTTCACAGTACCGCTGTTTAACGGCTTGCTCCCGGCTGTGGAGCACGGGGCAGAGCCTGAAGCAAGTCCACTTCATGTAGTTACCTTTCCGTCTCCGCTGCCGCCGCCGCCGCTCCCCAGGCCGCCTTCAACACCCGACACCGCCGCCGGACCTCCAGAGGGCCGCGGAGCTGGGACAGTCGAAGCCGAGAGGAGTCCAGCTACTACCAGGGAGATGAATAGCCAAATGCACCGAGGCTCCGGGCCTTGTGTGTCCTCGAAACAGCGTTAATGAAGGGATACCTGGCCCCAGCTCTCCGCCGTTTGATAGAGAATAGGGAATCACTTTTTGACAGCTCCTCTTCTTCAGCCCCCCCTCCCCTCGACAGCCCTTCACTTTTCTCTTTTTCCTCACTTCCAGCAGATACGAATCAAAATACTGTCACAGAATATGGCGGCTGCATAAGGAAGCTGCTATCGCGAGAAGGAGAGCTGCTTTTCTTTTTTTCACTTTCCAAAAGTTGCGCGGAGGGAGGAGAGAGTGCTGCCGTTGCAGGAGATGCAGGCTGAGGACAACGGAACAAGAGTGTCTGCAGGAAACGGTGCAGGAGACGTGAGATAGATATGAATGAAGTGTCTGCTGTGGTCTGACTATAGGATAATGACATGTCAATAATATATTGATATTGTTTTATGTTACCATTCCTTCTAGACCAAGCTCTGGTTTATTTAATGATACATGCCTTAGCCTACATTTTTACAGCGGGAAGTGGCAAATGTATTTTTACACCATGTTATTCACAATGTCATGATTTCACTACAAAACCTGCTGCTGGTGAGTGTATACAACTCTTCAGGAATTAACTAGAACATGTGTTTCCCTAAACCAGAGACAGAGACACACTGAAAGACACCTATCACCATCTATTATAAACAATTAAAACAATTCCCAAAATTGGGATCAATAAAGTACATCACTCTGTGTGACTCCCCAGTCACTGCCGTGGAGTCTTTCCGCTTCCTAGGCACCATCATCGCTCAGGACCTCATCAAAAAAGAACAGCAGAGGATGGATGCTCTTCCTGAGGCTGCTGAAGAAATTCAACCTGCCAAAGACGATGATGGTGAGCTTCTACACCTCCATCCTCACCTCCTCCATCACCATCTGGTACGCTGCAGCTACAGCCAAGGATAAGCAGTGGCGGCGCCAGATATTTTCTTTTGGGGGTGCTGTGGGGTAGCTTGACGTTTCATAGAGGGTGCTCAAACATTTAAGGTTTCCCATTAATGTCCCGGGCACTACAGTGGAATACGCACACACACAGTGTACCCGCGACTGTTACAATGAAGGCTCGATAATCAGCTCACGCAAAGGCTATATGTAAGCAGAGGTAAAGTATACTATTTTTATAAGTGGGGAGTGGACCTAACATCATCTAGGGGGCATGCTCCCCCGGGAAGATTTGTTTTTAAATATTGAAATTAAAAGAATGAATCTGGTGCACTTTGAGAGCAACATTAAGAGATCTGGACACATCTCTCAGCATCCATATGAAACTAATTAAAAATCACTCCCCTTTTAAACTGTATTCTTGTTTTACTGTCATATAGTATTACCTGTTTTTCATTTATGCTCTTATTTGTTTATACCTATATTGATCATATAAAGGAGTGCCTCGGAAATACTTATTTACATAAATCGTGACCAAACCGTTTGAGACCCACTGAGATAACTTAGACTACAGTTAAAGGTAGGGTATGTAAGTTTGAGAAACCGGCTCGAGTTCGCTAGAATTTGAAAATACAACCAACACACACGAACGCGCACATGACCAATGAGGGCACGAGATAAGTTTGTGCACAGATGAAGGCTGACAGGCAGGTAGGCCATCCAGTTACTTTAGCCGGGCCAGCTCAGATGATTGGTCGTGCTTTTTACAGTACTACGGCTTCCACAGATGACGTTTTTTTTATGTATTTATTGTCAAAGCATTTAATATATTCATTGCTATCGGGATGTTAAGAGCATTCCATGCAATATAACACAAAGTGTATCTCGAGCCGGTTTCTCAAACTTAGGCTACCCTACCTTTAACTATCTAAACACTGAGAGAGTCCTTTACTTCACCTGAGCTGAGGTTATCTGAGACTCTCAGTCTGACAGGAGTGAGTTCCTTGTTGTTGAAAAAGCTCCTTATATCCGTTAGTATAGCTAGCTAGCACCACATGCTAACCACAACGATCTCCGGCACCGGTGCACTCTCTCTCTCTCTCGCTCGGTCGCGCATGCACACAAAATGGCTCATGCCACACACAGAGCAGAGCTTGAATGAAACAGAGACCCAGAAGTAGGCTACTTGTTCTGTACTGTAATGTAGCATACATTTCACATGAAAAAAAAGACACCTACATTTCTTGGGGGTGCTTAGGGGGTGCTATGGCTATCCTGGGGGGTGCTTCAGCACAACACTTTACCTCAGCCACAACGGAGACTATGCATTACATTAATGCACACAATGTTGACGATATCAGTTTTTTTACTACACATATTTGTATTCCATTCTATTTCAATGTAAATACTGCTTAATTTATCTTTTTATTTTACTTTTTTAAATTATATTATATGAAAATAGTTCTCTATCTGTGTTTTAAAATTGTTGTTTTACTTTCATGTATGCATTACGACACCAAGTCAAATTCCTCGTACGTGTCCACCTACCTGGTAATAAACCCGTTTCTGATTCTGATCTTATCTTATCAAAATCAGAAACATGTTTATGGCCATGCAGGTTAACACATATGAGACATTTGCCTTGGTGTACATGGTGCATTTAAACACAGTTAAAACATATTTTAAAAGTACGATATTTTATGGATTTCTCGCCTTTGTTGTCTGTTTGATTCACAGCAACACAGAGCAGCAGAGGCATCAAGTCTTATCAATAATGGTCACTTTATAAATGATCTCTATTGCCTAAATTACATTTTAGTGTTTGGTATGAAAGCTTCTTCACCCAAATGAAGCAACACATTTCATGGTGCAGTGTGAAAACATAAGTGTGCTGTGCTTTCACTCCTGGCAAACACAAGCCGAGTGCTCTTTAATGTTGAGTGAGTCTGTTGTGTTCTTTGACTCAAATGATGAGTGTCTCTGTCTGTTAATACTGGAATCAAAGGTTATTTACTTTATCAGCATGCAGATGCAGCTTCTAGATTCAGTTTGTCTAAAAAAACGGAGTCTCTGAAACTAAGCAATATGCTGATAGCTCTTTTAGCACGTAGACTCAGCAGGAACCTACGCCAGCATCCTGTTGACCTCGGCTCGGTCCTCTGCTGCAGGAGTAGCTCTCCCAGCCGCATGTGCCGACTCCATGTGGACTCCACCTGCAGGTGGATGACAGACTTCCTGTCCAAAAGGAGGCAGCACGTGAAACTGGGGAAACATGTTTTACACATGTTTGAAAGCAGTCATTACGCTTAAGGTGCGTGTGGTAATTGGAGAGGATGTGCTGTATAGTCCAATCCCCCTCGATTGGCTGTGACTGTTTTGCAACTTTGTACTCTGCCTCATTACAGGTGATCCCGACAGGTCCATAATGTGCTTCACAGCCTTTGCATCAAGGAATGTGTCGCTTTCTGGATTCAGCGCAGCAAGTGGTTTGGCCAGCTACGCCATTTCTCCAAGCACTGAATCAATCGTGCTGTAGTACAGTCTCTGAAGTTCTGTTTTGTCATCATCCCTGTGTCCTGTAGTTCCCTCGACTACATACCCATCCATAGTCGGGTTGGCTCTGCGTCTCTGTTTGGGCACTTCGGATCTCGGAGTAGCGCTGGCAGCCTTTGTCCCACACTTTATTAAACTCCTCACCACAACGGAGTTTGCGTACACAAGCTGTTGCACAAGCCACGAGACATAAACCTGTCATCAAGTCAGTATTTTCTCTCTGTAACATCTTGTTTGGTGGGTCCAGCAGGGAAAGAACTGTGCACTAACTGAGCAATGAATGGGAAACTGGGCTCAGTCATCTCGCGCAGCAGGCCTGTGGCTTCCATTCGTATCTCTGCACCGTGGGCCATCACAGAATTAATGTCAGTCAAAAGGGTTGTTATGTCGTTGAAGGATTTTATAATTACAGACACAGTGGCAAGATGTCCATCTCTGTTCCAGAAGGCGTTTAAGGTGCACACCCTTATAATGCACAGCAACTGTGGGCTTCTTGCAGAACTTGTAGAGGGCATTGCACACATGAAAGAAATCCACTACAGCTGTCTCTGCTGACATAGCATGGACTACAACTAAGTGTAGCTGGTGGTTCAGACAGTGAGGACTCTCACGACCTAGTTTGTTTCGCAGGAGCTTCTGGACGCCACCATGTTCCCCAGACATCACAGCAGCCCCATCAAATACCTGGCTTAGTATCTTTGATGTGTCCAGTCCAACTTTGTTGAGCTCTGCCACGACTGTGTCCGTTAATGTCTGTGCATCACCTTTGTCAGCTGTCGATATGATCAGCAGGCGCTCTGTGACGTCATATGTCTCATTTACAATCTAAATGTTTTCACACCCCGTGACGTCACGGGTTCCATCTACTTTCAGTGTGGAAAAGGAGTCTCAGTCACCACATTGCTGAGTGTGCTTATGAGTTCATTTAGCATTTCGTGACAAGTGTAAGTGGCGTTTCGAGGGATTGATTTCACTAAATCAGCTAATTCGGGCTCTTTTGTGATCGTATAGTCCAGCAGAGAGAGGAAAAGGCCACTGCCCCCCTCTGACATGCTATCAAAAGCCTCCATCTTCCCTCGTAAAGGCAGCTGGTTTTCCACCAGAAATCCAACCACATCAATAAGAGAGGAGATATAATACCTGTTTTTTCGTAGTTGGTCTGCGTTAACAAGTGTAGAAATCTCCTTTCCAGTGCTCGCACGCCTCTCTCGCTCCTTCCACATTGCATAGCAAGAGAGACGCTCCTTTGAATTTGCATGTTTATGAAATCCCTTGTCTCTCTCCACCGCATTTTTCCAGTTACGGAAGCCAACAGACATTCTCCGAGTTTTGCTAGACTGCCGACAGCAGAACCAAAATGCAGCATCGGCCTTGACACTGTATTCAAGCCAGTCTCGGTTGTGATACCAAGCAGAGACAAACAACGCCTCCTGCCAGTGAGGATGCTGCAAGGGTACTGTTTTAAGACAATTTGGTTGGGCTGATCAGTTCCAAGATCCTTTATGGGTTGATTTTCAGCGCTAACGTTAGCTGCAGCAGGTGGATGGGCTTGGTTAGCAGGTGTATATTGGCTGGTCGAAGAGCACGGCTCCAGCTCTTCAGAGGTTGTGCCGGTGTTCCGGATTAACTGCTTTCCCGATCAACTGGGGCACAGAGGTGGGGGGCGTGGCCTTCGACCGAAATACACATTTCGATCGCTTCTTCTGTCGTTTACATAAATCTTTTGGTATATTTGGCTCGGTAGGAAGACTTTGATGCACATTCAGTACCAGTGTGTGAGGCCATCTTGAGTAGCGTTCCAATGGCCTTATTTCTGCTGGAGGATCGAGGACCGAGGAGCAATAACGGAGGAGCTATAACCGAGGAACCACCAGACCATCCTTCGATGAAGTCCTCAGACACTCGCCCCGCCCCCTTACTGTGTATCGCTCACTGTGGCACAGACGGCACTGCTGGTGAACAGCTGTTAGAACGGGCCGTTCAGATGTTCAGAGCAGAGCGGCAGAGCGTGATGTGAACTGAAACGTTTTTCTGTCACAATATCATTTAAGGAATCGTTGAGCTAGCTAGCTAGCATACATTGTCACTATCTGCCTCCGTTAGCTTTAGCCTTCGTTTTCTAATAGTTGAAGTACCCAGATCTTTTACTTGAGTAAAAGTAGAAGTACTCAGGTCTTGTACTTGAGTAAAAGTAGAAGTACTCTGATCTTGTAGTAAAAATAGAAGTAAAAGTACTCAGATCTTGTACTTGAGTAAAAGTAGAAGTACTCAGGTCTTGTACTTGAGTAAAAGTAGAAGTATTCAGATCTTGTACTTGAGTAAAAGTAGAAGTACTCTGATCTTGTAGTAAAAATAGAAGTAGAAGTACTCAGATCTTGTACTTGAGTAAAAGTAGAAGTATTCAGATCTTGTACTTGAGTAAAAGTAGAAGTACTCTGATCTTGTAGTAAAAATAGAAGTAGAAGTACTCAGATCTTGTACTTGAGTAAAAGTAGAAGTACCAGAGTGAAGGAATACTCTGTTACAGTAAAAGTCCTGCATTCAAAATGTTACTCAAGTAAAAGTACAAAAGTATTATCATCAAAATATAGTCAAAGTAGCGACAGTAAAAGTAGTCGTTGTGCAGATTGGTCCATGTCAGAATAATATATATGATATGTTTTATAATGATTGATCATGAAAGTGTTCTCAAAGCTGGTGAAGGTGCAGCTAGTCTGAATGACTTTGTATACTGCAGGGTAGCTTGTGGATTTACTCCAGGTGGAACTAAAGTCTGATTCAACACTTGATTAGATTTCACATCATTCATCCACATCTGTAGAGTAACTAAAGGTATTAAATACATGGAAGTGGAGGAAAAGTACACCATGTACCTCTGAACTGTAGTGGAGTAGAAGTACACCATGTACCTCTGAACTGTAGAGGAGGAGAAGAAGTACACCATGTACCTCTGAACTGTAGAGGAGTAGAAGTACACCATGTACCTCTGAACTGTAGAGGAGTAGAAGTACACCATGTAGCTCTAAACTGTAGAGGAGTAGAAGTACAAAGTAGCAAAACATTGAAATACTTAAATAAAGTACAAGTATCTCAAAATTGTACCCACGTATAGTACTTGAGTTTATGAACTTAGTTACTTTACACCAGTGGCTATAAAGATAGAAAGACTAAGCCTTGCACAGAGGCATGCAAATACATTTTCAAAATGCTCAACAGTGCTGCCAAAATTATAAACTGACTGCTACACAATTAAAATAAATGCTTTTATATATTTCTATTAGATGTGACTCTTTGGCGTTTCTGTTATTATTGACACTGCTGCTTTCAGGGGGTCAGATTATTATTCGCCAGGGCTGCCGAATAATCGATTTTGATCATGGTCAGTTTCTGGCAACCCTAACATTAACCCAGCACCTTCGTGCTTAAAAGCAGATGTGTGGGAGCACTTCGGCTTTAAAAAGAAGAAGGAAAGCGACAATTTAGATAAAACTATGGCGGTTTGCAAGCCGTGTCACACAAACGTGAAATACTCTGGAAATACAACTAACCTACGATCCCACCTACAACGTCACCACCCGGACAAATTGCTAACTCAGGAACTCAAGAAGCTGCGGCGTGACCCAAAACAAACCGTGCTGGACAGCGATGGCGGTTGTTCCCACAAGTTCCCATCTACTTCACCAAGGTCGCAGAAGATTACAGAGTCCATTGCCTACTTTATTTGTCAGGATTTGAGACCTTATTCCTTGGTGGAAAACATAGGCTTTCGGGGCATGGTGAATGCGATGGAGCCCCGCTATCCTGTTCCAACCCGCCAACACCTCACCAAGGTTTGCGTTCCCAGGCTGCATGCTCAGACAAAGGCACACGTCAAAGCCTCCCTGGGCAAAGCGGAGAGAGTTGCCCTGACGTGCGACGGGTGGACCTCGCGAACAACTGAAGCATATGTCACCATCACGGCCCACTTTATTAACGAGGAATGGGAGCTTGTTACGCATGTATTACAAACGAGGGACATGCCCGAGAGCCACACCGGACGCAACCTGGCAGAACATCTAAGAAAGGCCCTCGCTGAGTGGGAAATCACAGCAAAGGATCCAGTAATTGTCACTGACAACGCGTCAAATATGACAATAGCAGCTGAGGAGGCAGCGTTCACACTTCACGTCAAATGCTACGCACACACCCTAAATCTGGCTGCACAACGTGCCCTCAAAATCACAGCAGTCGCACGCCTGTTGGGAAGAGTGAGACGCATTGTGAACTTCTTCAGACGAAGGACCACAGCCAACCACATGCTGAAAGAGAAGCAGAGGCTTCTACAACTACCAGAGCACAAGCTGATGACGGACGAGGTTACAAGGTTTGTGCGTAGTTACTTTTCAATTGTTTATTTTGTTTTCATTACTAATTTATTTTGTCATTAATAAATAAATGTAAATAAATCTATAAATAAAGTTTCTTACTTTTATTTAACTACAGGTGGAACAGTGCACACGACATGCTGGAAAGATTCCTTGAGCAACAACCGGCCATCTGTGCAGCCCTGCTCTCGAGTGAGGTGAGGAAGCCCGAGAAGGATCTGTGCACACTGACTGAGTCAGACGTGACAACAGCTGAAGAAGTAGTCAGCACGCTGAAGCCCATGAAAGGACGCTACACAGTACATGTCCAAGGAGAAGACCCCCACGCTGTCAGTTATCGCACCCCTCCAGGACACACTGATCAATGGACTGAAACCGATCGAAGGTGAATCTGCAGTCATAAAAGAGATGAAGGCTGCCATGTCTGGGGATCTTCAGAAGAGGTACATCGACCTCAGGGCAACTCTCCATGCATGTTCAGCAATGGATCCAAGATTCAAAAGTCTTCCCTTCCTGACTGAGAACCAAAGACAGGAAGTTTTTGATGGACTGATTGCAGAGGCTCAGGATCAACCAATGCCATCAGAGGTAAGGCAATGATGGTACTGCTAGGTTTAACCCTTGGCCTTGTATCCTATGTAACATCTCCTGGTGAGAGTAAGCATAGGCCTAAATAATACATTGTTCAAAGTTTAAAAGGCAAATCCTACAACGTTAACTATTTAAAATGCATAAATATTAAATTGTTTAAGAAGCATAAATCCTACAACGTTAACTGTTTAAAATGCATAAATATTAAACATTTTTAAAAAGCATACATCCTACAACGTTAACTGTTTAAAATGCATAAATATTAAATTGTTTAAAAAGCATAAATACTATAATGTTAACAGTTCTAAAGGCATATATTTTAAATACACTAATTAAAAGATTTATTGCAGTGAAAGCTCATGAATTTCATTTCATGTTGACCTATTTCATTTAGTTGTCCCTTTGGAGTGTGGTCGAAGTGGGCACAGGAACATGTAATGATAGCGCTGATGATGAGGGGATGGCATCCGAAGAAGAGACTGTAGATGATGGTGTGCGATTCAAGGAAGGAGAGAGCAGTCAAGGTCAGTATCACCCATTGTTATCCAGTGAAGCACACTGTGTTGTCTGAACCTCTGAGTAGGAATTATGGAATGTGATTAACTATAAATAATGTGTTTTTATTGTTTATTTATTTGAAGGTCAGCATCCTCCACCCAGGAATCCAAAGCCGTCTTGTCCATTGGCTGCCCTTCTTGGTGGTGAACGATACGGTGGTGGAGCACAACCCAAGACGAATACCCAAGAGAACCAGGCCAAGGAGCAGATGACCTGCTACATCTCTTGGAAGTGAAAGAAGATCCACTGGTCTGGTGGAAGGAGCACCAGTATGAGTATCCACTCTTGTCACACCTTGCTAAAAGGTACCTGTGCATCCCTGGCACTAGTGTCTCCTCTACCGCCGGAGATATCGTCACTGCTCAGAGAAATGCACTTCTCCCAGAACACGTTGATCAGATTATATTCCTGAACAAAAATCTGAAGAGAATGTAGATGCAGTTATGTAGAGAGGAGCCTTTCTGTTTAGTGGTTTTGGCTTAAATGTTACTCCTTTGGACTTGAATTATTGGCAGGTACATTTGACATTAAATGTTGTTTCCTAGTGACTTGAATTATTGGCTACCTCATATTCTGTGTTAAGCTAAAAATGCTGTAAAAGAATCTGTTCAGAACAGGCCACCTGCTGCACCTTTTAATTGTCCATTGTGATACTGCACTTTATGTACTTGTGTTTCAAAGGCTTGTACAGTTTGCACTGTTTCAATAAATGAAACAAATTCTCACCACATCTTTTGATTAATTTTGTCCAGCATTTGAAAGCTGTAGACTCTGTCTAGTCAGAGCCATATATTGTATAATTGATGCTTTCAGTTTTTAGTTGAATTCAATCCAAGTCAATGGAACACTCACAAGATGTCACCAAAATCACACTGTCCCTTTAAAATCTTTCAGAAAATGATGTAAGTGTATCGTATCGTTGGCTGAATATCGTGATATATATCGTATCGTGAGCTGAATATCGTGTATCGTATCGTGAGATTAGTGTATCGTTACAGCCCTAGTGCACGTGCTGGGGTGTACTGTTTAACCATGTCCTGGATGTAGGAAGGGCCAGATCCATTCTTCTTCTTCTTTCGTATAACGTTATATGTCCAACTCGGTGTCGTGTAGCCATGCCCGCATCTCTGGTCCTAGGTCGAAGAGGCTGGCTTCCGAGGGTGGTCTATATAAGGGGCAGATGGTGATTATATGGACAGCGGTCTGCTCAGGGTCACCGCACTCGCATGCCGCACTGTCCGCCAAGCCCCACGTCTTCATCGTGGTTTTAAAGCGACCGACCCCAGTTCGTAGACGGTTTAGAGTGGTCCACTGCCGGCGCGGTAGGTCGTCTCCTCCAATGGTGCCATCTCCTGGGTCCCAGATGTAACGGTGTAACGGTGGATTCGGGAGGGCCCGGCTGACACCCACTCCTTCTTCCAAGCTGCTGCCAACCATGCATCTCTGGAGATGTCCTCAGAGGTGGAGTTGAGCATCTCTTGAGCTGCTATGTTGTAGGGGTGGCGGGACTTGAGTCTGTTTGGAGGTGCTGGAGTTATTGTGGTGTGGTGCAGGATGTGCCAGTCATACTTTTGTGCCTTCCTGGCCAGGGCGAGGGTGGCAGCCTCCCGTCGGAGGCCGGCCGGTGCTATTCCCGCAAGGACTGGCAAGAGGGACACAGGGGTAGGCTTTAAGCATCCAGTTATTATTCGAAGGGAGGTATTGATAGCCACGTCGACCTTTTTCGCATGAGGGCTTCTGCTCCAGACTGGGGCGCAGTATTCGGCTGCAGAGAAGACCAGGGCTTGAGTGGATATTCGCAGCGTCTTAGCGGAGGCTCCCCAGGTTGTTCCAGCGAGGCGGCGGATCCATTCACAGCATGGTACGCAAGTACCATTGTCTTGAAGTGGATTCTAGCAGTTACCGGAAGCCAATGGAGGGAGCGGAGGAGCGGCGTGGTGTGGGAGAATTTAGGAAGGTTAAAACCAGACGAGCCGCTGCATTCTGGATGAGCTGCAGAGGTCGGATGGCACATGCAGGTAGACCAGCCAGGAGGGAGTTGCAGTAGTCTAGGCGTGAGATGACGAGAGCCTGGACCAGAACCTGCGTCGCTTTCTGGGTCAGCTGGGGACGTATCCTCCTGATGTGAAGGACAGGTTGTTATCTAGGGTCACACCCAGATTCCTTGCAGTCTGAGTCGGGGAAACAACAGAGGTGCCGATGTTGATTGTTAGGTCAAGAGTGGGACAATCTTTTCCCGGAAGGAAAAGCAGTTCAGTCTTGTCAAGGTTGAGCTTGAGGTGATGAGCAGACATCCACTGAGAGATGTCAGCTAGACAAGCAGAGATGCGTGCGACGACCTGGGTCTCTGAGCGGGGAAAGGACAGAATTAATTGGGTGTCGTCAGCGTAGCAGTGGTATGAAAAACCATGCGGGCTAATGACAGATCCGAGCGAGTTTGTGTACAAGGAGAAGAGGAGGAGACCAAGAACAGAGCCCTGAGGGACCCCTGTAGTTAATTGACAAGGGTCGGACTCAGACCCTCTCCAAGTAACCCTGTAGGTGCGGTCTTTGAGGTATGAGGTGAGGAGGGAAAGTGAAGAGCCTGAAACTCCAAGTTCTTGGAGAGTGCGAAGGAGGATCTGATGGTTCACCGTGTCGAATGCAGCAAACAGGTCCAAAAGGATGATGACAGAGGACCTGTGTTTCAAGGCAGTGACCTGCCTTGAAACCAGACTGGTGCGGATCCAGAAGGTTGTTCTGATGGAGATAACAGGAGAGTTGTTTAAAGACAGCGCGTTCAAGTGTTTTAGAGGGTTTACTCTTGCCTCCTTGAGACTGTTTGGAAAGTGACCAGAAGTTAGAGAAGTGTTGATGAAATGGGTGAGAAACGGTAGAATATCAGGAGCGATAGTCTGAAGGAGGTTTGAAGGGATAGGGTCCAGAGGACAGGTGGTAGGGCGGGCAGAGGTAATGAGGGTAAGAACCTCACTTGGAGAGAGAGGGGAAAAGGAGGTCAGTATGTGGGTGAAAGGAGGGTCTGGTGACCCAGCGGTGAGTAAAGGTGAGTCAGAAAAAGAAGAGCGAATATCATCAACCTTTTTTTCAAAGTGGTTAACAAAGTCGCTTGACAGAAGTGAGGAGGGGGGAGGGGCTTTGGGAGGGTCCAGGAGGGTGGAGAAGATGGAAAACAGTCTTTTGGGATTGGAATAGGAAGATTGGATCTTATCTTGAAAGAAAGTGCTTTTTGCCTGAGAGATCGAAGCAGAGAAAGAGGAGAGGAGAGCCTGATAGGTTAGGAGGTCGTCTTGGTTTTTGGATTTCCACCGTTTCCGCTCTGCTGCCCGAAGGATGGTTCTATTAGCACGCAGTGCGTCATTTAGCCAGGGAGCAGGAGGGGACTGACGAGCCTGCCGAGATGTGAGAGGACAGAGAGAGTCCAGAGAGGATGAGAGATTAGAGAGGAGACTTTCTGCAGCAGAGTTTGGAGGCAGGAGTTGGAACGAGTCAGAGGAAGGGAGGGCTGAGAGCACTGATGAGGCAAAGGTAGAGGGGGAGAGGGAACGGAGGTTGCGGCGGACATGTGCAGGATGAGAAGAGATTAGTTTATGTTTGGAAAGGGTTAGAGAGAATGAAATGAAGAAGTGATCGGATGTGTGGAGCGGGTTTACAGAGAGGTTAGAAGTAGATCAGTTCCTTGAGAATATGAGATCAAGGACATTGCCAGCTTTATGAGTTGGTGAGGACGGAGACAGTGAGAAAGCAAAGGCGGTTAACAGAGATGTTAGTTCGTCTATCTTCCCCGTCTGGAGGTTGAAGTCTCCGAGAAGTACAGCGGGAGGGCCAGTTTCAGGGATGTGTTAGAGGAGATGATCTAATTCCTCCAAGAAGTCCCCCAAGGCGCCTGGTGGACGGTAGAGAACAACAATGGTTCATTGTATAGGATGGGTTACTGTGACGGCATGGAATTCAAAGGTGGAAGGAGTGAAGTTAGGTAGCTTGAAGAGGGAAAAGCTCCATTTGGGAGAGAGCAGGAGACCAGTGCCACCTCCTCTGCCAGTGGGTCTGGGTGTATGGGAGAAGGAATATGCTGTGGAGAGAGCTGATGGGGTGGATGTGTTGGATGGAGTAATCCACATCTCAGTGAGAGCAAGGAAATCCAGGGACTGCAGGGAAGCGTAGCCAGAGATGAAGTCAGCCTTAGGAACAGCTGACTGGCAGTTCCACAGGCCGCCTGAAACTAGATGTTGGATCTCAGTGGAGCACGTGGGATAGACGAGAGCAGGCCGGTTATATCGATTACGAGATACACGGGGCCAGTGATAATTGCGAGAAGACACATAAACAGGAATGGAGAAAATACACATGATTATAGCATGAGGGGCTAAACAACCAAATAAAATAAAACACCAGCGATACTTAGCTCAATCAAAGTAGGATTTGCCTCCTCTTCACCTCCCTCGTGACTCCCGCATGACTCCAATGTCTTTGTCAGTCTTACTCCAACAGGACTCCTTTGTCTTTGTCAGTCTTCGTCTGTCTGACGCTCCAGGAAAGTGCTACCTAAATGGACACCTGATTGCTGAGTTCTCACAGCTGTGGGGCCACGTCCCTTTAATTAGTTAACTCTCTGCAGCTGGTGGCCCTCAAAAGGAAATCTAGACTGGCTCCCTCCTGAGTTGTTATTGTGTCTTTTCAGTGACTCAATGGTTTTACAATCACATTAAACCCTAAGTTATAAAGTTATGAGTTTAACCCTCAATACAGTTACACCTACTGTACTCAATAAAGCTCTTAGTATTCTACAAATGTTTAAATCATAGTTAACCCTAGCAGTCAGTTAGTTCAGTTTTAAGGTTTAAGTCAAATGACCTGTCCCAAGTTTCTGCCTGACAGATACTGTAGCGGTTTTGAGATTTAAAATCACAATTTTAGTCAGATCAACTACAGAGCATTGATACAGAGTACACACACTGAAACAGAGAAGTCTAAAAACAGAATATTACTCACACAATTCTAGAAGTCACCAGTTGTTATCCTGTCAAAATGGAGTTGCATATACATGCCATTAAACATGACTGAATACTAGATCACCTACACATCAGTGATGTTGAGTACTTTCTTAGCAAAAGGTTACAATTACATTTTACAAAGCAACATAACGTTTTTGTTCAACTTTCACATATCAAATAGTATTGAACATAGTGAGAGCTGCGACCCTTTGTCTCTGCTGCATACTGACTGTAAAAACATGTTAAAAGTGATTCTTGCAGTGAGACAACCGAACAGAGCAAGCTTCTACAGTTGCACTAAGTTTTGATAACAGTTAAATATTATTTTAATAATACATTTATTTCAATGTTGATGATTTTAGAACGGTTTATTCATAATCTGATTATCTTTGTAGCACACTGTTGGATTTAAAAAACACATTCAAATAAAAAAAAAAAACGTTATATTTATAGCCCCTGAACAAACAAACACACCTCTTTCTTAAATAACACACTTGCTCTGCAATAATATGTTTTTGTATATTTCTGTTAGGAAAGGACACGCCTGAGAGACTGGACTGCTTCACCATGTTCTCTTTCTCTGAGGGTCCAGAAGAACATCCAAGAGGGAAAGGAAAAGCTGATGTGATGAGATTTAAGAGCAGTATTTTTCAAGTTACTTAACAGTACAAGCTAGGGATGGGAACGATGAATCGAATATTCGAAATTATTCAGGTATTCGAATAATTATTCATGTATTCGAATATGAGTTATGAATATTTTTATAAAAAAAAATATATATATATTAATTATTTTTTTGGGAGTGATGCCTAACTTGATTAAATATTATCAAATTGAGTAATTCAATGTGTATATATATACGACTGTGCCATAGCTAAATGTGTTAGTTGACGTCTTAAGGTGTGTTTTGCTCCGCTCACCGGTCCCTCACAGCGGGCAGAGCTGCAGGTGCTGATCTCTCTCTCTCTCGTGTCCGGTTATACTTCACTCGCGTTTATGTCCAAATCCATCAGGTCTAGCTAGTTCTAGCCAATGACATGGCTGCTGCCCCTCCCTACACGCAGATCACGCAGACTCAAACCTCATCTTAGGCCCAAATGTGGCGCAAATGAGCTCCGCAGCCGTTGCGAGGTTCCGGCTTGTGATGGCAAAATGAAGCTTTGAATGAAGCGTCGAACCACTTGGACAATTGTGTCGGAAATAGGTTCATTTCTCGAAGCTTCAGTTACAGCGACCTCTCCTGGCGAAGTGCAAGGCTGCAGTGGGTTTAACGTATCTTTGCCTTGAAAGATATTCGATGCACACACACACACTAAGACTGAATATCATGTTCTATTTGCAATTAAAGATTGATAATTGTGTGTATTGGGTTATTGAGAAGAGACTAGAGAGTGCTAGACATGTTTTTGGGCGGAGAGGATCTTTTATCAGTCATTAAAGTATTAAAGTTGAAAAGCAATGATTAAAAGTCTAACTATTCGGGGCTTTGAACTAGCTGCGCGGAGGACATCGCTGCATCCTGGCCGCCGGCTCTATCCACTGGGCTATCTATTCCTTAGACCATTGAAGTGTTTTTATATTACTCATTTTCTTTTTGTTCACAACTTCTCCACATTTCATGTGTTTCACGAGCCATAACGACCTATCTTTCTTCCTGGCTTGCTCTATAATGATCCAATTCAAATGCAATGCCAACAACAACTCAACAGCAACAACGCAAACTACGACAACAACCCACACATTGCGCATTGTTTAGAGCGGTTATAAAGTGTTGAAGCGCTCAAATTTGAAACTGTTTCAACCTGTCACCTGTCAGAATCGAGACGAGGCAGTGCATTGAATCGCGTGAATGGACCGTGAACCAGTCAAGTGATTCATTCAGGAAATGCGGTGGACCCGTTCAAATCCAGTTTTGGACAGTCTGCCGTGGTTCCATCCCATTTCAAGTGCTGTTCGAGGCTCGGTAACCCTCAGAGCACACTCTCCAATCACAGAGCTTGAGGACTATCACTGGGTTTGTCAAACAGAGCACATGGTGTAGTCCAAACGA